>NW_024608266.1:0-7500 GCF_018296145.1 Oncorhynchus tshawytscha | reverse complement strand
CTGTTAGACATCCATCATTCAACACTGTTAGATAGACATCCATCATTCAACACTGTTAGACATCCATCATTCAACACTGTTAGATAGTCATCCATCATTCAACACTGTTAGATAGTCATCCATCATTCAACACTGTTAGCCATCCATCATTCAACACTGTTAGCCATCCATCATTCAACACTGTTAGATAGACATCTATCATTCAACACTGTTAGATAGTCATCCATCATTCAACACTGTTAGATAGTCATCCATCATTCAACACTGTTAGATAGTCATCCATCATTCAACACAGTTAGATAGACATCCATCATTCAACACTGTTAGATAGACATCTATCATTCAACACTGTTAGATAGTCATCCATCATTCAACACTGTTAGATAGACATCCATCATTCAACACTGTTAGATAGTCATCCATCATTCAACACTGTTAGATAGTCATCCATCATTCAACACTGTTAGCCATCCATCATTCAACACTGTTAGATAGACATCCATCATTCAACACTGTTAGATAGACATCTATCATTCAACACTGTTAGATAGTCATCCATCATTCAACACTGTTAGATAGTCATCCATCATTCAACACTGTTAGATAGTCATCCATCATTCAACACAGTTAGATAGACATCCATCATTCAACACTGTTAGATAGACATCTATCATTCAACACTGTTAGATAGTCATCCATCATTCAACACTGTTAGATAGACATCCATCATTCAACACTGTTAGATAGTCATCCATCATTCAACACTGTTAGATAGTCATCCATCATTCAACACTGTTAGCCATCCATCATTCAACACTGTTAGATAGACATCCATCATTCAACACTGTTAGATAGACATCCATCATTCTGACTGTTTCCTGAACCCCTGTTTCCTGAAGCCCTGTTTCATGAATCCCTGTTTCCCGAATCCCTGTTTCCTGAAGCCCTGTTTCCTGAAGCCCTGTTTCCTGAAGCCCTGTTTCCTGAATCTCTGTTTCCTGAACCCCTGTTTCCTGAAACCCTGTTTCCTGAAGCATTCTGCCCCGTTCTGACTGGCTGGTCCACTGTTGAACCCCTGTTTCCTGAACCCCTGTTTCCTGAAACCCTGTTTCCTGAACCCCTGTTTCCTGAAACCCTGTTTCCTGAAGCATTCTGCCCCGTTCTGAAATAACCTTCATGCTGTGGATGTTTGGTCAGGACGTGTCGTTTTATTACATTTGTTCGATATGGAGAGACCGATTACTAAAAGCAAAAAAACACATTTATGGGCGCTCCTCGTTATAAGTTTGTATGAAAGAGAGAGAAACGTATCGCTGTTTATGCGTTTGATGACATTTGAGCTCAGTCAGAACTTGTGGCTAGTTTGAGTCCATTGGATGACAGCGGTGAGTGATGACGAGGAGGAATGTAAACTGACAGCGCATCATCTGCTCCGATGCATCGTTGTGATCTTCTAAAAAACTACAGAAAAAAAAAGATCCGGTAAAACCGCGAAGCACACCGGCTTCTCCCTCTCACACTCCGGCAGCCAAACTGACAGAGACCGCTTCATGAGCAGAGACCGCTTCATGAGCAGAGACCGCTTCATGAGCAGAGACCGCTTCATGAGCAGAGACCGCTTCATGAGCAGAGACCGCTTCATGAGCAGAGACCGCTTCATGAGCAGAGACCGCTTCATGAGCAGAAACCGCTTCATGAGCAGAGACCGCTTCATGAGCAGAGACCGCAGATGCATTTGGCCAAATCAAATCCAGGAAATTCATGAAATAATTATAACATTGACTCTGACACGTCGCCGCCCACCATTAACAGCTCATTTACATAAAAGTTATGTCACACACACTGGAACAACATTCACAAAACCATAACGATTTTCACACAACCATATAACAAACATTAAACAACCTCCACACAAGGTCAAGACTGTTAGAGGAGATGAGAGATAAACACTCTTCAACATCTGGACTGACCCAACCAACACCTGACTCTAACTAGAGATGAAACACAGCCTGGACCCAACCAACACCTGGCTCTAACTAGAGATGAAACACAGTCTGGACCCAACCAACACCTGGCTCTAACTAGAGATGAAACACAGCCTGGACCCAACCAACACCTGGCTCTAACTAGAGATGAAACACAGCCTGGACCCAACCAACACCTGGCTCTAACTAGAGATGAAACACAGCCTGGACCCAACCAACACCTGGCTCTAACTAGAGATGAAACACAGCCTGGACCCAACCAACACCTGGCTCTAACTAGAGATGAAACACAGCCTGGACCCAACCAACACCTGACTCTAAATAGAGATGAAACACAGCCTGGACCCAACCAACACCTGGCTCTAACTAGAGATGAAACACAGCCTGGACCCAACCAACACCTGACTCTAAATAGAGATGAAACACAGCCTGGACCCAACCAACACCTGGCTCTAACTAGAGATGAAACACAGCCTGGACCCAACCAACACCTGGCTCTAACTAGAGATGAAACACAGCCTGGACCCAACCAACACCTGACTCTAAATAGAGATGAAACACAGCCTGGACCCAACCAACACCTGGCTCTAACTAGAGATGAAACACAGCCTGGACCCAACCAACACCTGACTCTAAATAGAGATGAAACACAGCCTGGACCCAACCAACACCTGGCTCTAACTAGAGATGAAACACAGTCTGGACCCAACCAACACCTGGCTCTAACTAGAGATGAAACACAGCCTGGACCCAACCAACACCTGGCTCTAACTAGAGATGAAACACAGCCTGGACCCAACCAACACCTGGCTCTAACTAGAGATGAAACACAGCCTGGACCCAACCAACACCTGGCTCTAACTAGAGATGAAACACAGCCTGGACCCAACCAACACCTGGCTCTAACTAGAGATGAAACACAGTCTGGACCCAACCAACACCTGGCTCTAACTAGAGATGAAACACAGTCTGGACCCAACCAACACCTGGCTCTAACTAGAGATGAAACACAGTCTGGACCCAACCAACACCTGGCTCTAACTAGAGATGAAACACAGTCTGGACCCAACCAACACCTGGCTCTAACTAGAGATGAAACACAGCCTGGAACGACCCAACCAACACCTGGCTCTAACTAGAGATGAAACACCGTCTGGACCCAACCAACACCTGGCTCTAACTAGAGATGAAACACAGCCTGGACCCAACCAACACCTGGCTCTAACTAGAGATGAAACACCGTCTGGACCCAACCAACACCTGGATCTAACTAGAGATGAAACACAGTCTGGACCCAACCAACACCTGGCTCTAACTAGAGATGAAACAAAGTCTGGACCCAACCAACACCTGGCTGAAACACAGTCTGGACCCAACCAACACCTGGCTCTAACTAGAGATGAAACACAGTCTGGACCCAACCAACACCTGGCTCTAACTAGAGATGAAACACAGTCTGGACCGACCCAACACCTCTCTGTGTGTGTGTGTGTGTGTGTGTGTGTGTGTGTGTGTGTGTTTACTGTGTAAACATGGCCACAGCCAACAGCAGTCAATATAATTAGCGAATAGCGCGCTAGCCAGAGGCCCTTTAGCTACATTAGTATTCTTCTGTGTTATTGACTTGTTAATTGTTTACTCCATGTGTAACTCTGTGTTGTCTGCTCACACTGCTATGCTTTATCTTGGCCAGGTCGCAGTTGCAAATGAGAACTTGTTCTCAACTAGCCTAGCTGGTTATATAAAGGTGAAGTAAAAAATAAAAAAATTGACTGGTCCTTACCAACATTGACATAGTGCCTCCCAAATAGAAACCCTATCACCTATATAGTGTACTGGTGTGGACCAGGGCCCCATAGTGTAACATTTAGGGGACCAGGGCCCCCAAGTGTACCATTTAGGGGACCAGGGCCCCATAGTGTACCATTTAGGGGACCAGGGCCACATAGACACACCTGTTAGATAAACACACCTGTTAGATAGACACACCTGTTAGATAGACACACCTGTTAGTTAGACACACCTGTTAGATAAACACACCTGTTAGTTAGACACACCTGTTAGATAGACACACCTGTTAGATAAACACACCTGTTAGATAAACACACCTGTTAGTTAGACACACTTGTTAGTTAGACACACCTGTTAGTTAGACACACCTGTTAGATAAACACACCTGTTAGATAGACACACCTGTTAGATAGACACACCTGTTAGATACACACACCTGTTAGATACACACACCTGTTAGATACACACACCTGTTAGATAAACACACCTGTTAGATAGACACACCTGTTAGATAAACACACCTCTTAGATAAACACACCTGTTAGTTAGACACACCTGTTAGATAGACACACCAGGTGTGTGCACATGTGTGTGTGCGTGTGTGTATGTGTGTGTGGAATATGACCTATATAGGACAAGCAGAGTAAATCAGGACGAGACGGTCCCTACTGAGATATACAATTAACCTAGTTACACACACACACACACACACACACACACACACACACACACACACACACACACACACACACACACACACACACACACACTAGACTCTAGATATAGAACAGTTCTTTCACGATGTTCAACACACTCTAAACACACCTTATACACTGTGGTGGTGCCTGGCAGTAGAGAGTCCCCTACTAATACATCTATAGAGATAGTCTGGCTATTAGACTGTCAGTCCCCTACTGATACATCTATAGAGATAGTCTGGCTATTAGACTGTCAGTCCCCTACTGATACATCTATGGAGATAATATGGCTATTAGACTGTCAGTCCCCTACTGATACATCTATAGTGATAGTCTGGCTATAACACTATCAGTCCCCTACTGATACATCTATAGAGATAGTCTGGCTATTAGACTGTCAGTCCCCTACTGATACATCTATAGAGATAGTCTAATAGCCAGACTGTCAGTCCCCTACTGATACATCTAAATCAAATCAAATCAAATCAAATTTTATTTGTCACATACACATGGTTAGCAGATGTTAATGCGAGTGTAGCGAAATGCTTGTGCTTCTAGTTCCGACAATGCAGTAATAACGAGCAAGTAATCTAACTAACAATTCCAAAAAAACTACTGTCTTATACACAGTGTAAGGGGATAAAGAATATGTACATAAGGATATATGAATGAGTGATGGTACAGAGCAGCATAGGCAAGATACAGTAGATGATATCGAGTACAGTATATACATATGAGATAAGTATGTAAACCAAGTGGCATAGTTAAAGTGGCTAGTGATACATGTATTACATAAGGATGCAGTCGATGATATAGAGTACAGTATCAACGTATGCATATGAGATGAATAATGTAGGGTAAGTAACATTATATAAGGTAGCATTGTTTAAAGTGGCTAGTGATATATTTACATCATTTCCCATCAATTCCCATGATTAAAGTGGCTGGAGTAGAGTCAGTGTCATTGACAGTGTGTTGGCAGTAGCCACTCAATGTTAGTGGTGGCTGTTTAACAGTCTGATGGCCTTGAGATAGAAGCTGTTTTTCAGTCTCTCGGTCCCAGCTTTGATGCACCTGTACTGACCTCGCCTTCTGGATGACAGCGGGGTGAACAGGCAGTGGCTCGGGTGGTTGATGTCCTGATGATCTTTATGGCCTTCCTGTAGCATCGGGTGGTGTAGGTGTCCTGGAGGGCAGGTAGTTTGCCCCCGGTGATGCGTTGTGCAGACCTCACTACCCTCTGGAGAGCCTTACGGTTGAGGGCGGTGCAGTTGCCATACCAGGCGGTGATACAGCCCGCCAGGATGCTCTCGATTGTGCATCTGTAGAAGTTTGTGAGTGCTTTTGGTGACAAGCCGAATTTCTTCAGCCTCCTGAGGTTGAAGAGGCGCTGCTGCGCCTTCCTCACAATGCTGTCTGTGTGAGTGGACCAATTCAGTTTGTCTGTGATGTGTATGCCGAGGAACTTAAAACTTGCTACCCTCTCCACTACTGTTCCATCGATGTGGATGGGGGGTGTTCCTCTGCTGTTTCCTGAAGTCCACAATCATCTCCTTAGTTTTGTTGACGTTGAGTGTGAGGTTATTTTCCTGACACCACACTCCGAGGGCCCTCACCTCCTCCCTGTAGGCCGTCTCGTCGTTGTTGGTAATCAAGCCTACCACTGTTGTGTCGTCCGCAAACTTGATGATTGAGTTGGAGGCGTGCATGGCCACGCAGTCGTGGGTGAACAGGGAGTACAGGAGGGGGCTCAGAACGCACCCTTGTGGGGCCCCAGTGTTGAGGATCAGCGGGGAGGAGATGTTGTTGCCTACCCTCACCACCTGGGGGCGGCCCGTCAGGAAGTCCAGTACCCAGTTGCACAGGGCGGGGCCGAGACCCAGGGTCTCGAGCTTGATGACGAGCTTGGAGGGTACTATGGTGTTGAATGCCGAGCTGTAGTCGATGAACAGCATTCTCACATAGGTATTCCTCTTGTCCAGATGGGTTAGGGCAGTGTGCAGTGTGGTTGAGATTGCATCGTCTGTGGACCTATTTGGGCGGTAAGCAAATTGGAGTGGGTCAAGGGTGTCAGGTAGGGTGGAGGTGATATGGTCCTTGACTAGTCTCTCAAAGCACTTCATGATGACGGATGTGAGTGCTACGGGCGGTAGTCGTTTAGCTCAGTTACCTTAGCTTTCTTGGGAACAGGAACAATGGTGGCCCTCTTGAAGCATGTGGGAACAGCAGACTGGTATAGGGATTGGTTGAATATGTCCGTAAACACACCGGCCAGCTGGTCTGCGCATGCTCTGAGGGCGCGGCTGGGGATGCCGTCTGGGCCTGCAGCCTTGCGAGGGTTAACACGTTTAAATGTCTTACTCACTTCGGCTGCAGTGAAGGAGAGACCGCATGATTCCGTTGCAGGCCGTGTCAGTGGCACTGTATTGTCCTCAAAGCGGGCAAAAAAGTTATTTAGTCTGCCTGGGAGCAAGACATCCTGGTCCGTGACTGGGCTGGGTTTCTTCCTGTAGTCCGTGATTGACTGTAGACCCTGCCACATACCTCTTGTGTCTGAGCCGTTGAATTGAGATTCTACTTTGTCTCTGTACTGGCGCTTAGCTTGTTTGATAGCCTTGCGGAGGGAATAGCTGCACTGTTTGTATTCAGTCATGTTACCAGACACCTTGCCCTGATTAAAAGCAGTGGTTCGTGCCTTCAGTTTCACACGAATGCTGCCATCAATCCACGGTTTCTGGTTAGGGAATGTTTTAATCGTTGCTATGGGAACGACATCTTCAACGCACGTTCTAATGAACTCGCACACCGTATCAGCGTATTCGTCAATGTTGTTGTCTGACGCAATACGAAACATCTCCCAGTCCACGTGATGGAAGCAGTCTTGGAGTGTGGAGTCAGCTTGGTCGGACCAGCGTTGGACAGACCTCAGCGTGGGAGCTTCTTGTTTTAGTTTCTGTCTGTAGGCAGGGATCAACAAAATGGAGGCAGGATCAACAAAATCTATAGAGATAGCCTGGCTATAAGAC
>NW_024608265.1:30000-55437 GCF_018296145.1 Oncorhynchus tshawytscha | reverse complement strand
TCTGCCTCCACCTCCCAGTGGGTCTCTGCCCTGTATCCTTACTAGAGAGGGGGACGGGTGGGGGTGTAGTGTGTCTGTGTCTCTGCCTCCACCTCCCAGTGGGTCTCTGCCCTGTATCCTTACTAGAGAGGGGGACGGGTGGGGGTGTAGTGTGTCTGTGTCTCTGCCTCCACCTCCCAGTGGGTCTCTGCCCTGTATCCTTACTAGAGAGGGGACGGGTGGGGGTGTAGTGTGTCTGTGTCTCTGCCTCCACCTCCCAGTGGGTCTCTGCCCTGTATCCTTACTAGAGAGGGGACGGGTGGGGGTGTAGTGTGTCTGGGGGTGTGTGTGTAGTGTGTCTGTGTCTCTGCCTCCACCTCCCAGTGGGTCTCTGCCCTGTATCCTTACTAGAGAGGGGGACGGGTGGGGGTGTAGTGTGTCTGTGTCTCTGCCTCCACCTCCCAGTGGGTCTCTGCCCTGTATCCTTACTAGAGAGGGGACGGGTGGGGGTGTAGTGTGTCTCTGCCTCCACCTCCCAGTGGGTCTCTGCCCTGTATCCTTACTAGAGAGGGGGACGGGTGGGGGTGTAGTGTGTCTGTGTCTCTGTGTCCCAGTGGGTCTCTGCCCTGTATCCTTACTAGAGTGGGGGACAGGTCTGTCGTGTGTCTTCATCTCTGCCTCCACCTCCCAGTGGGTCTCTGCCCTGTATCCTTACTAGAGAGGGGGACGGGTGGGGGTGTAGTGTGTCTGTGTCTCTGTGTGTGTGGTGTCTCTGTGTGTGTCCTGTACTGAGTCTGTGTAGTGTGTCTGTGTCTCTGCCTCCACCTCCCAGTGGGTCTCTGCCCTGTATCCTTACTAGAGAGGGGGACGGGTGGGGGTGTAGTGTGTCTCTGTGTCTCTGCCTCCACCTCCCAGTGGGTCTCTGCCCTGTATCCTTACTAGTCTGTGTGTGTCTGTGTCTGTGTCCTCCCAGTGGGTCTCTGCCCTGTATCCTTACTAGAGAGGGGGACGGGTGGGGGTGTAGTGTGTCTGTGTCTCTGCCTCCACCTCCCAGTGGGTCTCTGCCCTGTATCCTTACTAGAGAGGGGGACGGGTGGGGGTGTAGTGTGTCTGTGTCTCTGTGTGGGTCTCTGTGTGTCCTTACTAGTGTGTGTGTGTGTGTCTGTCGTGTGTCATCTCTGCCTCCACCTCCCAGTGGGTCTCTGCCCTGTATCCTTACTAGAGAGGGGGACGGGTGGGGGTGTAGTGTGTCTGTGTCTCTGTCGTGGGTCTCTGTGTATCCTTACTAGAGAGGGGGACGGGTGCAGTCTGTAGTGTGCTTCATCTCTGCCTCCACCTCCCAGTGGGTCTCTGCCCTGTATCCTTACTAGAGAGGGGGACGGGTGGGGGTGTAGTGTGTCTGTGTCTCTGTGTGTGTGTGTGTGTGTGTGTATGTGTGTGTGTGTGTGCAGTCTGTCGTGCTTCTTCATCTCTGCCTCCACCTCCCAGTGGGTCTCTGCCCTGTATCCTTACTAGAGAGGGGGACGGGTGTAGGGGGCCTCCAGTGGTGTCTCTGTGTGTGTGTGTGTGTGTGTGTCTGTGTGTGCTGTGTGCTTTGTCATGTGTGTGCTCCACCTCCCAGTGGGTCTCTGTGTGTATCCTTACTAGAGCAGTCTGTCGGGTGGGGGTGTCTGTGTCTGTGTCTCTGTGTGTGTGCCCAGTCTGTGTCTCTGCCCTGTGTGTGTCTTTGTGTGTGTCTGTGTCTTGTGTGTGTGTGTCTGTGTGTGTGTGTGCAGTCTGTGTGTGTGTCTGTGTCTTTGTGCGTCTCTGTGTGTGTGTCTGTGTCTTTGTGCGTCTCTGTGTGTGTGTGTGTGCAGTATGTGTCTCTGTGTGTGTGTGTGTGTTTGTGTGCAGTCTGTATCTTTGTGTGTGTCTGTGTCTCTGTGTGTGTGTCTTTGTGTGTCCCTCTGTGTGTCTGTGTGTGTGTGCAGTCTGTGTCTGTGTGTGTGTGCAGTCTGTGTCTCTGTGTGTGTGTGTGTCTGTGTCTTTGTGTGTGTCTGTCTGTGTGTGTGTGTGTGTGTGTGTGTGTGTGGTAGAGAAGTAGAAGTCATATTGTCCTCCATCTCTCCTTAACCCCCCCCCAGCCTGCCCCATGTCATCAGCCGTATGGGTAAGAGTGAGGTGGTGGACATCAGCCTGTTCTGTCTGGTAGCCCTGGACTTCTACAGACACCAGCTGGATGAAGAGTTGGACCGCAGAGCCTTCCAGTCTGTCTTCCAGACCGTGGCCTCGCCTGGCAACACCTATCAGCAACTACTGGACTGTCTGCAGAGTATCCACCAAGACACATCACTCTGAGAGAGAGATGTAGCCCCTATCACCAGACATCACACAGAGAGGGGGGCAGAGAGAGAGACAGGGAGAGAGAGAGGGACTGAGGGAGGGAGAGAGATGTAGCTCCTATCACCAGACATCACAGAGAGAGGGGGGCAGAGAGGGAGACAGGAAGAGAGATGTAGCTCCTATCACCAGACATCACAGAGAGGGGGGGGGGGGGCAGAGAGGGAGACAGGGAGAGAGATGTAGCTCCTATCACCAGACATCACAGAGAGAGGGGGGGGCAGAGAGGGAGACAGGAAGAGAGATGTAGCTCCTATCACCAGACATCACAGAGAGAGGGGGGGCAGAGAGAGACGGTGACAGAGGGAGACAGACCAAACAGAAACGGACGGACACACAGGGAGAGAGATGTCAGATGACCCTCATCTCCTTTCCAGACATCACAGAGAGATCTGACATCGTTGAAGAGCCAAAAGGAAAGAGACATGACAGATGAGTGTCTTACTGTACCAGACATACTGGAGAGGGGGCACAGAGGAAGGAGACCAAACAATTAAACGGACGGACACACAACTAGTCTTTCTTCGTCCAAATCAGATGACCTCATCTCCTTTCCCTCTCAGCTGCTGATCTGACATCGTTGAAGAGCCAAAAGGAAAGAGACATGACAGATGAGTGTCTTACTGTACCAGACATACTGGAGAGAGCTGACAGAGGAAGGAGTGTCTTACTGTACCAGACATACTGGAGAGAGCTGACAGAGGAAGGAGTGTCTTACTGTACCAGACATACTGGAGAGAGCTGACAGAGGAAGGAGTGTCTTACTGTACCAGACATACTGGAGAGAGCTGACAGAGGAAGGAGTGTCTTACTGTACCAGACATACTGGAGAGAGCTGACAGAGGAAGGAGTGTCTTACTGTACCAGACATACTGGAGAGAGCTGACAGAGGAAGGAGTGTCTTACTGTACCAGACATACTGGAGAGAGCTGACAGAGGAAGGAGTGTCTTACTGTACCAGACATACTGGAGAGAGCTGACAGAGGAAGGAGTGTCTTACTGTACCAGACATACTGGAGAGAGCTGACAGAGGAAGGAGTGTCTTACTGTACCAGACATACTGGAGAGAGCTGACAGAGGAAGGAAGCCATTTTACAGTGTTAGGACACTGCTAGCTAGCGACAGGCTCGTACTTGACCCCTCTCCCTTCTAGAGAAATAATTGAAAGAAAGAAATAATTGGCTCATTTAAGATTATTTTGGTTCCGCCTGCATCCTCGTTTCCCCCCCGGACCATTCATTAAGACGGGACGACAACACCATGAGGGACTTCCAGCACCTTGATGATGAACTAAGAAAAATAATATTTAATCCTCAAAAAGTAAATAATATTCAACCCTCAGAAAGAGGGGAAAACCCTGGAATTGTATATTTTCCTGTGAATTACTTTATTGGTTTGTGATGTGAAATCAAGATACGATAAAAAAAAAACGATAAACAAATCTACAGTATTTCCTGATGTTTAAATGATCCATACTTCTATTTTTCAGTTGTTGTTTGTTTTATTACAAACGGCAAAAGTAAATGATTTAAACTGACTGATTACAGCTGATGCTTTGATTGATAGGTCTTATACATCCCAAATGATACTCTGTTCCCTACTTTGGTAGTAGTGCCCTATATAGGGAATAGGGTGCCATAGGGCTCTGGCCTAAAGTAGTGCACTACATAGGGAATAGGGTGAGAACTACTGTAAAAGAGACATGAGGATGGTGAATGAATGAGAACTACTGTAAAAGAGACATGAGGATGATGAATGAATGAGAACTACTGTAAAAGAGACATGAGGATGATGAATGAATGAGAACTACTGTAAAAGAGACATGAGGATGGTGAATGAATGAGAACTACTGTAAAAGAGACATGAGGATGATGAATGAATGAGAACTACTGTAAAAGAGACATGAGGATGGTGAATGAATGAGAACTACTGTAAAAGAGACATGAGGATGATGAATGAATGAGAACTACTGTAAAAGAGACAAGGATGAGAATGAATGAGAACATGAAAAGGATGATGAATGAATGAGAACTACTGTAAAAGAGACATGAGGATGATGAATGAATGAGAACTACTGTAAAAGAGACATGAGGATGATGAATGAATGAGAACTACTGTAAAAGAGACATGAGGATGATGAATGAATGAGAACTACTGTAAAAGAGACATGAGGATGATGAATGAATGAGAACTACTGTAAAAGAGACATGAGGATGATGAGCGATGAAGAAACTGTAACGGGACATTGAGATGACTGACGGGTGGTTGTTTTTTAAAAACTTGTGTCTCAGTGTCTTGCACACACACACACACACACATTATGGCATGTCCTGTGATTCCCCTTGTCATTTCAAATGGACACACACACATTGCGCTGCTGTTGAAACGTCCGCTGGCCAGAAGCATAAGGCACTGACCCTGACAGACTCAATAATGTCCTACTGTGTTTAAACTGATGCACTGACCTCCTTCACCTTGTTTCTGATACACTGACCTCCTTCACCTTGTTTCTGATACACTGACCTCCTTCACCTTGTTTCTGATACACTGACCTCCTTCACCTTGTTTCTGATACACTGACCTCCTTCACCTTGTTTCTGATACACTGACCTCCTTCACCTTGTTTCTGATACACTGACCTCCTTCACCTTGTTTCTGATACACTGACCTCCTTCACCTTGTTTCTGATACACTGACCTCCTTCACCTTGTTTCTGATACACTGACCTCCTTCACCTTGTTTCTGATACACTGACCTCCTTCACCTTGTTTCTGATACACTGACCTCCTTCACCTTGTTTCTGATACACTGACCTCCTTCACCTTGTTTCTGATACACTGACCTCCTTCACCTTGTTTCTGATACACTGACCCTGACAGACTCAATAATGTCCTACTGTGTTTAAACTGATACACTGACCCTGACAGACTCAATAATGTCCTACTGTGTTTAAACTGATACACTGACCCTGACAGACTCAATAATGTCCTACTGTGTTTAAACTGATGCACTGACCTCCTTCACCTTGTTTCTGATACACTGACCCTGACAGACTCAATAATGTCCTACTTGTTTAAACTGATACACTGACCTCCTTCACCTTGTTTCAATAATGTCCTACTGTGTTTAAACTGATACACTGACCTCCTTCACCTTGTTTCTGATACACTGACCCTGACAGACTCAATAATGTCCTACTGTGTTTAAACTGATGCACTGACCTCCTTCACCTTGTTTCTGATACACTGACCCTGACAGACTCAATAATGTCCTACTGTGTGTTTAAACTGATACACTGACCTCCTTCACCTTGTTTCTGATACACTGACCCTGACAGACTCAATAATGTCCTACTGTGTGTTTAAACTGATGCATGGCCTCTTCTTTCCTAGCTGTTAGTCAGATCAGTCAAATCGTTGATTCGATCGATTTGGTTGATTTCGTTTCGATGTATTATGGTAACTGTCGCCCGGGGCCCGACGATAGAGGACGTGTTTCTATGGTAACTGTCGCCCGGGGCCCGACGATAGAGGATGCGTTTCTATGGTAACTGTCGCCCGGGGCCCGACGATAGAGGATGCGTTTCTATGGTAACTGTCCCCGGGGCCCGACGACGATAGAGGATGCGTTTCTATGGTAACTGTCGCCCGGGGCCCGACGATTCGAGGATGCGTTTCTATGGTAACTGTCGCCCGGGGCCCGACGATAGAGGATGCGTTTCTATGGTAACTGTCGCCCGGGGCCCGACGATAGAGGATGCGTTTCTATGGTAACTGTCGCCCGGGGCCCGACGATAGAGGACGCGTTTCTATGGTAACTGTCGCCCGGGGCCCGACGATAGAGGATGCGTTTCTATGGTAACTGTCACCCGGGGCCCCGACGATAGAGGACGCGTTTCTATGGTAACTGTTGCCCGGGGCCCGACGATAGAGGACGCGTTTCTATGGTAACTGTCGCCCGGGGCCCGACGATAGAGGACGCGTTTCTATGGTAACTGTCGCCCGGGGCCCGACGATAGAGGACGCGTTTCTATGGTAACTGTCGCCCGGGGCCCGACGATAGAGGACGCGTTTCTATGGTAACTGTCGCCCGGGCCCGGCCCATGGTAACTGGTAACTGTCGCCCGGGGCCCCGACGATAGAGGACGCGTTTCTATGGTAACTGTCGCCCGGGGCCCGACGATAGAGGACGCGTTTCTATGGTAACTGTCGCCCGGGGCCCGGCGATAGAGGACGCGTTTCTATGGTAACTGTCGCCCGGGGCCCGACGATAGAGGACGCGTTTCTATGGTAACTGTCGCCCGGGGCCCGACGATAGAGGACGCGTTTCTATGGTAACTGTCGCCCGGGGGCCCGACGATAGAGGACGCGTTTCTATGGTAACTGTCGCCCGGGGCCCGACGATAGAGGATGCGTTTCTATGGTAACTGTCGCCCGGGGCCCTGACGATAGAGGACGCGTTTCTATGGTAACTGTCGCCCGGGGCCCGACGATAGAGGACGCGTTTTCTATGGTAACTGTCGCCCGGGGCCCGACGATAGAGGACGCGTTTCTATGGTAACCGTCGCCCGGGGGCCCGACGATAGAGGATGCGTTTCTATGGTAACTGTCGCCCAGGGCCCGACGATAGAGGATGAGGAGCAACACAGACCATCCAAAGGGGAACCTTGTAACCATAGCGACCAACGGCAATCTTTGACACATCAACAGGTTGGGGAATTAGTCCTTCAGTTGTGGCTGTTTTTATTAAAAATCAGAGCTTTAAAATGGCTCCCTATTCCCTATGTAGTGCACTTCTTTTGACAGGGGTCCATAGGGTCGTAGTGCACTTCTTTTAACAGGGGTACATAGGGTCGCAGTGCACTGCATAGGGAATAGGGTGCTATTGCAGGATACACTCAGAAAGACCGGGCCCTTGGTCATCAGTAGAGTTAGCCATCCTTATCCCAGCCAGAACAGCCCGTAGTCCAAAGTAGTGCACTATAAAGGGAACAGGGAGTCATTTTGGAACGACATTGTTGTGATGTATCAGATGTGACTGTAGTCCAGTCAGTCCAGTCCAGACCGTGTAGAATTCACCTAATGCATCGGGATTAAGCCCCTTGTTGCTGTTTCTAAGGTTACGGGGGCGTCCCAAATTACATCCTACCCCCTATATAGGGTCCCGTTTTGGGACGCATGGCTATCAAATACTTGTGATGGAAATTCCACCGGGAAGTCAATCCATCCCATCAGACACCACGGTTTTGGGTCCGGGTCAGTACAGATTAGGATTTAAATGTGTCCATAGTCAGCTAGTTAGTCCCGTTCTCTCTATATAAGATATAGACCCAGATAAAACTCATTCAGTCTGTCTCTAGTTAAGATATAGACCCAGATAAAACTCATTCAGTCTGTCTCTAGTTAAGATATAGACCCAGATAAAACTCATTCAGTCTGTCTCTAGTTAAGATATAGACCCAGATAAAACTCATTCAGTCTGTCTCTAGTTAAGATATAGACTCAGATAAAACTCATTCAGTCTGTCTCTAGTTGTTTAAGATATAGACCCAGATAAAACTCATTCAGTCTGTCTCTAGTTGTTTAAGATATAGACTCAGATAAAACTCATTCAGTCTGTCTCTCTTTGAGAGACTTTTTAAAATCCATTTTTAGGTTAAAAGCTAAACTGACCTAAATTCAGTGTCTTTAGGTGTCTTCAGTGGTCGCTAACCCTGGTCTAGAAGGGCTGCAGTGTGTGTGTGTGTGCGCAGGTTTTTAACACACATCATTCAGCTAACCAAGGTCTTGATGATTGTGATAAACATAAAAGCAGGTGTGTTAGTGTGCTGGGCTGGAACAGGGGACCAGGGTTGGCCAGCCTTGTCCTACCTGGTCTGAACAGAAGCACATGTGATGTGAGATTATTCTTCCCCAGGAGGTTTTCACTGATCATCGGGAGGCTATGATAGAATCAGAACTCTCGTTCTATGGAGAGAATTAGAATTCTGTTGGTGAGAGTTCCGTTCCCTCCATTCTGGAAGCCTCTGTTGCTACACAACCTGGTTGTTGTTCTGTTCTGTCACACTTCTCTTTCTCTCTCTTGTCTGCAAGGAAGATTATACTGTTCATTCAAATATTGAATTTAAAAAGGCAATATTTTAACTTGATCAATTACCGGAGATGATATGATGTACAAGTTAATAAAAGTATTTAAAAATGTAAAAGAAAATTGCATGTCTGTTTTGTGTGTGTTTCCTTTGTAAATTAATATATTTAAAAATATATATTAATTCCACTACTGTTTAGATAATACATTAGCTTCCATGCCATACTGTTAACTTCAAGCAAAAATATCAGGCAGGATAAGGTGGTTGTGGAGGCGTTTAGTCCAATGTTTGGGGGGTGTTTAAATCCTCTCTCACTGTGTTGGGTGGGAAGAGAACAACAGATGAACAGAGATAGATTTTAATGATTTTCCGACCTGCAATATTTGATCATGTACAGTAGTCTACTGTAGTGTATATCTGTTTCTCTGATTTTAAGGCTGCACGTCCTAAATTACACCCTATTCCCTATGGATCCTGGTCAAAATCAGTGCGCTACATAGGGATTAGCGTGCTGTTTAGGGGAAACGGAATGAAGACACCAATTTAGACCTGCCCAGACACGGCTGCCGCCACAGACTGTCAACCAAGGTGGCTGTGATGTCATCTCGGTCCTGTGTAGTCTACACACACCAGGGGAACGTTTTTATAGTAAAAAGAGTATTAATCCCAGATTTAACCACTAGCCATGTGGCTCACATAGTGTGCATCCCTAAATGGCCCCCTATTCCCTATGTAGTGCACTACTTTAGACCAGAGCCCTATTCCCTATGTAGTGCACTACTTTAGACCAGAGCCCTATTCCCTATGTAGTACACTGGACCCTGGTCAAAAGCAGTGCACTACACAGGGATTAGGGGGGACATATGGCTCCCGTACAGTAGACTACTGTACAACTGGACATTTGTAGGATTATCTCTGTGTTAATATATATATTATCAATATTTATCTACACTGAACATGTCAATGCAACATGTAAAATGAAATAAAATAAAAAATTCCAGATATTTTCCATATGTGCAAAAAAAAAGCTTATTTCTCTGTAATTTTGTGCACAAATGTGTTTTTATATTCCTGTTGGGGAGCATTTCTCCTTCGCCAAGATAATCCATCCATCTGACAGGTGTGGCATATCAAGAAGCTGATTAAACAGCATGATCATTACATAGGTGCACTTTGTGCTGGGGGACAATAAAAAGCCCCTTTGAAATGTGCAGTTTTGTCGCACAGACCCCAGGTCCAGATCCCAGACCAGACCCCAGGTCCAGATCCCAGACCCAGGTCCAGACACCAGATCCCAGGTCCAGACACCAGATCCCAAGTCCAGACCCCAGGCCCAGATCCAGACCCCAGGTCCAGACCCAGATCCCAGACCAGATCCCAGGTCCAGACACCAGATCCCAGGTCCAGACACCAGATCCCAGATCCAGATCCCAGTCCAGATCCCAGATCCCAGATCCAGAGACCCCAGATCCAGACCCCAGGTCCAGACCCCAGGTCCAGATCCCAGGTCCAGACACCAGATCCAGATCCCTTCGTACATCCAGACCCCAGATCCAGACCCAGGTCCAGACCCAGGCTATGTGGGGTGGCCAGGTCCAGACCCCAGAACATGGCCAGATGTTCATAAATGACCAGCATGGTCCAATAATAAGGCAGAACCCAGATCAGCAAGGAGTCAGTCCTGGGGCATGGTCCAGATCACCAGTAGTCCTGGAGCTCAGGTCCAGGGCAGGTCCTCCCAGACACCAGGTCCAGATCCAAACTGACCCCATCCCCCCCAGACACATAAACTACTGTCCCAGGTCAGGAGACACCCAGACTTTCCAGACACCAGATCCCCAGGTCCAGACACCAGATCCCAGGAGAATCCAGATCCCAGGTCCAGACCCCAGATCCAGACCCCAGGCTCCAGATCCAGACCCCAGATCCCAGGTCCAGACCCCATATCCCAGGTCCAGACCCCAGACACCAGGTCCAGATCCCAGGTCCAGATCCCAAGTCCAGACACCAGATCCCAGGTCCAGACACCAGATCCCAGGTCCCCAGATGCCAGGTCCAGACCCCAGATCCAGACCCCAGGTCCAGATCCCAGGTCCAGACCCCAGATCCAGACCCCAGATCCAGACACCAGGTCCAGACCCCAGACACCAGGTCCAGACCCCAGATCCAGACCCCAGGTCCAGACCCCAGATCCAGATCACGGGTCCAGATCACAGGTCCAGATCCCAGGTCCAGATCCCAGACCCCAGGTCCAGATCCCAGACCCTAGATCCCAGGTCCAGACCCCAGATAGACTAGTGAGGATGTTACAGAGATAGACTAGAGAGAATGTTACTCTCTCCCCGTCCCTCTCCCCCTCTCTCCCCCTCTCTCTGAGGAGTTGGTTAGACATACACAATGTCCACATGGAACTTCACCATACTGTTCCTTCTGCTGGGCGGACGTAATTCAAATCCTCAGACAAGATACTTCCCATGACCTCAGTGCTGATTGAGTGTCTGTGTGTCTGGGATCGGCTGGAAGAGGCTGTGGTACAGTAGGCTATTCCCAGAGTGGCTATCAGGCAGCTATATATGGGAGATCGACACGGACTGTCTACGGATTTATAAGATGCATGGCCATTTATGGGGATGTTTTTACCTCAGAAAAAGGAGATAGTTGACATAGATTATAAGTTATAAAACACAATATATAAATTAGAACACAAGGTGTTAGATATCTGTGTTACTGTTTTATCAGTTTAATCATCAGTTGTCATATCAAGTATTAATGTCAGGTTATATTATCTCCATCATCAGTATTACTGTCAGGTTATATTATCTCCATCAGTATTACTGTCAGGTTATATTATCTCCATCATCAGTATTACTGTCAGGTTATATTATCTCCATCAGTATTACTGTCAGGTTATATTATCTCCATCATCAGTATTACTGTCAGGTTATATTATCTCCATCAGTATTACTGTCAGGTTATATTATCTCCATCAGTATTACTGTCAGGTTATATTATCTCATCAGTATTACTGTCAGGTTATATTATCTCCATCATCAGTATTACTGTCAGGTTATATTATCTCCATCATCAGTATTACTGTCAGGTTATATTATCTCCATCAGTATTACTGTCAGGTTATATTATCTCCATCAGTATTACTGTCAGGTTATATTATCTCCATCATCAGTATTACTGTCAGGTTATATTATCTCATCAGTATTACTGTCAGGTTATATTATCGCCATCATCAGTATTACTGTCAGGTTATATTATCTCCATCATAGTTTTACTGTCAGGTTATATTATCTCCATCATAGTATTACTGTCAGGTTATATTATCTCCATCAGTATTACTGTCAGGTTATATTATCTCCATCATCAGTATTACTGTCAGGTTATATTATCTCCATCAGTATTACTGTCAGGTTATAGTATCTCCATCAGTATTAATGTCAGGTTATACTATCTCCATCAGTATTAATGTCAGGTTATATTATCTCCATCAGTATTACTGTCAGGTTATATTATCTCATCAGTATTACTGTCAGGTTATATTATCTCCATCAGTATTACTGTCAGGTTATATTATCTCCATCAGTATTACATCATCTCCATCAGTATTACTGTCAGGTTATATTATCTCCATCAGTATTACTGTCAGGTTATATTATCTCCATCAGTATTACTGTCAGGTTATATTATCTCCATCAGTATTACTGTCAGGTTATATTATCTCCATCATCAGTATTACTGTCAGGTTATATTATCTCCATCATCAGTATTACTGTCAGGTTATATTATCTCATCAGTATTACTGTCAGGTTATATTATCTCCATCAGTATTACTGTCAGGTTATATTATCTCCATCAGTATTACTGTCAGGTTATATTATCTCCATCAGTATTACTGTCAGGTTATATTATCTCCATCATCAGTATTACTGTCAGGTTATATTATCTCCATCATCAGTATTACTGTCAGGTTATATTATCTCCATCAGTATTACTGTCAGGTTATATTATCTCCATCAGTATTACTGTCAGGTTATATTATCTCCATCAGTATTACTGTCAGGTTATATTATCTCCATCAGTATTACTGTCAGGTTATATTATCTCATCAGTATTACTGTCAGGTTATATTATCTCCATCAGTATTACTGTCAGGTTATATTATCTCCATCAGTATTACTGTCAGGTTATATTATCTCCATCAGTATTACTGTCAGGTTATATTATCTCCATCAGTATTACTGTCAGGTTATATTATCTCCATCAGTATTACTGTCAGGTTATATTATCTCCATCAGTATTACTGTCAGGTTATATTATCTAATCAGTATTACTGTCAGGTTATATTATCTCCATCAGTATTACTGTCAGGTTATATTATCTCCATCAGTATTACTGTCAGGTTATATTATCTCCATCATCAGTATTACTGTCAGGTTATACTATCTCCATCAGTATTACTGTCAGGTTATATTATCTCCATCATCAGTACTACTGTCAGGTTAAATTATATCTTCATCGGTAACTACCAGTTGCTCCCAATACTCCAGACCAGTACCCCCCCTCTCGTCCTCCCCAAACACACACCTCCTTTTAAGTCTTTCTTCAGCAGCTGGTAGTGAGTGGTCTCTCCTTTGTTTACAGTGCTAACCTAACCACGGGATCAGACTGAACAGAACCGGTTCCGTTTCCGCATTTTATGAACTGTAAGCAATTTTAAACACTTTTTAAAAAAAAAAGAAGAAAACTAGATAGCTGGCTAGTTACATAGCCACGGTAAACTTCTCCATATGGTTGGAAGTTTTTCACAATATGTCTTAAAACAAATGCATTGGCCAGGTGGTGGATTGAGGATATTGAACAGAGCAAAACTAAACGTCTATTAAGTTAACAATTATAGCTATTATATTTAGTTAGTTAATTAGCTATATTATATATATATATTACTAGATGTGAACAGAAAGAAACATAGATTAGCAGAATTAGCCATCTGTGGCTAGCTAATAAACCAGGCTGAACCGGTAGCTAACCATGACAACAGCAGCGACACCGGTACACTTTCAGCCAGCTGTTGTTCTTATTAATCGCCTTTTGAAAACAATATATATATAGCTTTTCTTCCTCTGTATCGTCTGCAAAACACATTCCGATGAATATTTTTTTTTTTTTTACTATAATAATTGTGTGTGAAAGATCTAACCTTTGCGGGGTGAATGTCATTTTCTTGTTATTAACATTTTGTTCGGTACTTTACTTTTGTCGCGAGTCGATTCTCAATCAAACTTTAATCATTCCATTTTTTTGTTGTTGTACATTTCAACGAACTGTTTCTATGATTGACAGCCACGTAAACCAATGACAGGACGGAGAAAAGTTTCGTGTACACTATCGTTGGCATGGTTACTCGTTGATGTTACACGATTCTAGGAAAACGGAGGCGGGACAGTCGTTAAGCACGGGTGGATGCACTTTCTAGGGTTGTATATATGGATTATTTTTTTTTTTTGACCAGCAATTTACGGACAATAATTACAAAGTTTGTAAACTATCTTTATATTCATTATAAACACAAAGACGGAAGACTAAATGACGACAGTGGAGTGCTAGTGATACAATTAACAACTTGTAATTTTTTCGTTTTCGTCTTAGTTTGTTAGATACGCTTGCTATGGCTACCTAGCTAGCTACTTGTAGCCAGCTAACGTTAACTAAGTTAGCTCTCTATTCTCGTCCTCTCATGCAAAACAAGCTGCTAAGCCTCGCTAGTTCTCTCTTTGACTAAGTTTAGCTCACTTGTAGGTTTATCAGCAGTTAGCAAACATAGCTAGAGGGTGAGGAGAGGAGGCTCTCTTGTTGCCACGCAACTGTATGACCCACTGTCTTCAACACCTGTTGGAAAGGTGAGTCGTGAGTTACCGCCCTCGGTTTTGAAATCATCCTTCCCATTGGACAATGCAATGCGTGTTCTAACCCCACCCACGGGCAGGTGTGGTTGAGGGACATTCGTTCACCAAGGAGTGTTGGTAGAACTCAGTATTCCTTCCTTGGCCATTCTACATTGCATTGCCTTTAAAAAAAATTGACTTTGGTGTTTATTTATCTCATAGTTCTTTTTCCTTTTATATGACTTCTTGAAGGAGTGTATGCATGGCTATAAGACAGTGCTTCCCAAACGTCTCGTTGAGTACCCCCCAACTGTTCAACATATTTGATGTATTCCAGTGTTCTTCTACTGGTCAACTAAGCACCAAGACCTTCATTGGTAAAAAAAAAAAAAACAGCTGGGGGTACTCAAGGAGAGGTTTGGGAAGCTACCAACCCCAATGGTGCTGTGCTGACTCAGATGTGTTCCTTTTAGACGTGACTTTGTTGTTATGTTGTCTCCTGTCGTCTGTGTGTTGTATTGGCTACCATCACTCACAATGAGTCCTTGGTGCTGTTTGTCCCTCCTGTCTCTCCGTAGGTGACCCCTGCCTGACCTGTGACAAGTCACATCATCCACTGAGAGTGGCACCAGCATGGCAGGGCTGGCGTTAGAGTGGAGGGGCTGACGTCATGCTCTCACCCTGCTGACACATTTTTAGAAAGCCCGCAACACTAGAACGAGAGAGGGAGGAAAAGCCTTAGAGGGAGACAGACAGCCCTTGACATTGAAACGAGAGAGAGAGAAGGGAGGAGAGGAGAGACATTAAGCATCATCAAAAGAAACAACAGTTCTCTTTCACAATACATCTCATTGACTTACCATGCCAGTAAAGTTCATTGAATGGAATTGAGAAACTCACATGAGTCTTTTCAACCTCTCTCCTCTTCCCTGGTTGTTGTTCGAGTCCCAAATTACAATATGTTCTCAGTCAACTTACCTGGTAACATAATGGTTGGATAAATAACATCAGTTAACTTACCTGGTAACATAAGGGTTGGATAAATAACTTCAGTCAACTTACCTGGTAACATAAGGGTTGGATAAATAACTTCAGTCAACTTACCTGGTAACATAAGGGTTGGATAAATAACATTGAATAACAGAACAACAAGAGTCAAAACAATGTTCAGACAGACGGACACCTCGTCCAAGAGACGTCATGGAGGACACGGGGGTCTCACAGCCTTACCCTCGCCTCCTCACCCCCACCAGAGTGGGCGTATCCGGGGGGTGGAGGTGGCCCGCGGGAGGGCAGGGTATGGGTTCACCCTCTCTGGCCAGGGCCCCTGTGTCCTCAACTGCATTCTAAAAGGAAGTCCGGCGGACTACGTGGGTCTCCGCTCCGGTGACCACATCCTGTCCGTGAACGACATAAACGTCTCCAAGGCTTCGCACGAGGACGTCGTCAAGCTGATTGGTCGATGCACGGGGGTTCTGCTATTGGTCGTCGCCGAGGGAGGCCGTCGTCACGGACACGGCGGTACCAACCGCAACCGTCGCCACGGAAACAATTCAGGAAGTCCAGCCGGAGGGGCAGCCGCCGCGGACTCGTGCTCCAGCGACGAGGAGTTGTGTGGTTTCCATAACAGCAGCAGCGGAGGAGGAAACAACAAAAACGTGAAGCCTGGTTCCCGTGGTAACAGCGCCAGCGGAGGCGGTGGAGGAGGAGGAGGAGGGGGTGGTGGTGGCTGGTTCAAGCCCAAGCTGGACTCTAAGACCCTGGGTATTAACAGGGCAGAGAGGGTGGTGGCAGAGATGCAGTCTGGAGGAATATTCAACATGATCTTTGACAACTCTTCACACTCCTCCAGCAGCTCAGAGAAAGGTAGACATCGACTTGTTTTAATATAGCATGGGTTTTTATAATATACTGTATGACATCACATTTTTGGGCTGGTTTCCCCAGACTAAATGCTTTTTAGTCCAGGACTAACTAGGCTTAATCTGTGTCTGGTAAACTGGCTCTTTATGTGTGTTTCTGCATAATGTATCACCATGCTCAAATAAACCTGAACCTAAACCTTACCTTGACCCTAAATCTAATCCTAAAGACAGGGTCATCGCTCCTCCTCCTCCTCCCCGTGCCTCCTCGTCTGCGTCGGCCAAGCCTGCGAGGCCCCTGTCAGAGCCAGAGTTCCCGCCGTACCATAAGGGGAGAGGCCGTTCCCATAGCAACCCTAACCTGCTCTCTGAGGAGGAGATGGACAGGGTTCTAATGGCCGACGACGCAGTGTTCCTGGACGGGTTCCATCTGCAGGAGGCAGAGATCCAGGTGTGTGTGTGTGTGTGTGTGTGTGTGTGTGTGTCCCAAAAGGCACTATGTTCCCTGTATAGTGCATTACTGTTGACCAGAGCCCCACACAACTACATTATCAGCTAGGTATAATACCCACACAGCTTCATTATCGGCTAAGTTTGATACCCACACAACTACATTATCAGCTAGGTATGATACCCACGCAGCTACATTATCAGCAAGGTGTGATACCCACACAACTACATTATCAGCTAGGTTTGATACCCACACAGCTACATTATCGGCTAAGTTTGATACCCACACAGCTACATTATCAGCAAGGTGTGATACCCACACAGCTACATTATCAGCTAGGTATGATACCCACACAGCTACATTATCAGCTAGGTTTGATACCCACACAACTACATTATCAGCTAGGTTTGATACCCACGTACATTATCAGCAAGATACCCACACAACTACATTATCAGCTACATTATCGGCTAAGTTTGATACCCACACAGCTACATTATCAGCAAGGTGTGATACCCACACAGCTACATTATCAGCGAGGTATGATACCCACACAGCTTCATTATCGGCTAAGTTTGATACCCACACAACTACATTATCAGCTAGGTATGATACCCACACAGCTACATTATCAGCTAGGTTTGATACCCACACAGCTACATTATCAGCAAGGTGTGATACCCACACAGCTACATTATCAGCTAGGTTTGATACCCACACAGCTACATTATCAGCTAGGTTTGATACCCACACAACTACATTATCAGCTAGGTTTGATACCCACACAACTACATTATCTGCTAGGTTTGATACCCACACAACTACATTATCAGCTAGGTTTGATACCCACACAGCTACATTATCAGCTAGGTTTGATACCCACACAACTACATTATCTGCTAGGTTTGATACCCACACAACTACATTATCAGCTAGGTTTGATACCCACACAGCTACATTATCAGCTAGGTTTTACATCAGTGAATGTTGTAGTAATATTTTTACAATATATTTTGTCTCTCCTCCTTCCAGGTGGAGGTGGAAGGGGAGGACTTCTCCCTGGAGCCCAGCGAGGGGATCCTGAACGTGGGTATGATGGTAGGGTACCTGGGCTCCATAGAGCTGGCCTCTACAGGCGCTAGTCTGGAGAGTGACAGTCTGCAGGCCATCAGAGGAAGCATGAGACGACTCCGGGCTGAACAGAAGATACACTCCCTGGTCCTCATGAAGGTACAGGGCGCTTTGGATTGATTGAATGGTTGGTTAGTGGGTTGGTTGGTTTATTGAATGGTTGGTTGGTTGGTTGGTTGATTGGTTGGTTAGTGGGTTAGTTGGTTTATTGAATGGTTGGTTGGTTAGTTGATTGATTAGCTGGTTAGTGGGTTGGTTGGTTTATTGAATGGTTGGTGGGTTAGTTGGTTTATTGAATGGTTGGTTGGTTAGTTTATTGATTAGCTGGTTAGTGGGTTGGTTGGTTTATTGAATGGTTAGTGGGTTGGTTGGTTTATTGAATGGTTGGTTGGTTAGTTGATTGATTAGCTGGTTAGTGGGTTGGTTGGTTTATTGAATGGTTGGTGGGTTAGTTGGTTTATTGAATGGTTGGTTGGTTAGTTGATTGATTAGCTGGTTAGTGGGTTGGTTGGTTTATTGAATGGTTGGTGGGTTAGTTGGTTTATTGAATGGTTGGTTGGTTAGTTGATTGATTAGCTGGTTAGTGGGTTGGTTGGTTTATTGAATGGTTGGTGGGTTAGTTGGTTTATTGAATGGTTGGTTGGTTAGTTGATTGATTAGCTGGTTAGTGGGTTGGTTGGTTTATTGAATGGTTGGTGGGTTAGTTGGTTTATTGAATGGTTGGTTGGTTAGTTGATTGGTTTATTGATTGAATGGTTGGTTGGTTTGAGTTGGTTCATTGATTGAATGGTTGATTGAATGGTTAGTTGATTGGTGGGTTGCTTTATTGATTGAATGATTGGTTGGTTCATTGATTGAATGGTTAGTTGGTTGGTTGGTTTGTATTGGTTCATTGATTGAATGGTTGGTTAGTTGGTTGGTTGGTTGGTTTGGGTTAGTTCATTGATTGAATGGTTTGTTGGTTTGGGTTGGTTCATTGATTGAATGGTTGGTTGGTTGGTTTGGGTTAGTTCATTGATTGAATGGTTGGTTGGTTTGGGTTGGTTCATTGATTGAATGGTTGGTTAGTTGGTTTGGGTTGGTTCATTGATTGAATGGTTGGTTAGTTGGTTTGGGTTGGTTCATTGATTGAATGGTTGGTTGGTTGGTTTGGGTTGGTTCATTGATTGAATGGTTGGTTGGTTTGGGTTGGTTCATTGATTGAATGGTTGGTTGGTTTGGGTTGGTTCATTCAGTTTCAACTGTTCTGCCTTATTATTATACGACCATGCTGGTCATTTATGAACATTTGAACATCTTGGCCATGTTCTGTTATAATCTCCACCCGGCACAGCCAGAAGAGGACTGGCCACCCCACATAGCCTGGTTCCTCTCTAGGTTTCTTCCTAGGTTTTGGCCTTTCTAGGGAGTTTTTCCTAGCCACCGTGCTTCTACACCTGCATTGCTTGCTGTTTGGGGTTTTAGGCTGGGTTTCTGTACAGCACTTTGAGATATCAGCTGATGTACGAAGGGCTATATAAATACATTTGATTTGATTTGATTGAATGGTTGGTTGGTTGGTTTGTATTGGTTCATTGATTGAATGGTTGGTTGGTTTGGGTTGGTTCATTGATTGAATGGTTGGTTTGGGTTGGTTCATTGAGATGTTTAGATGTCATATCACTAAATTGTGCTCTAACCTGTGGGTGGGTCTCGGGTCGTTGTTGCAAAAACAGACACTCTGTTTCCTTCGGGAAAGAAGGACAATAAAGTGTTCTTCTTCTTGGAATAGAGGACGGTGTGTTTCTAAAACAGAAGGGATTGTAATCTTTTGCTTTATGATGTTCTTCCCAGGTGATGCACGATTGTGTGCGGCTGTGCAGTGACAGGAGACAGGTCCTTGCTACCTACCCTGCCGAAAAGCTAGCCTTCAGCGCCTGTTGCCCCGACGACCGACGCTTCTTCGGACTGGTCACCATGCAGGCCACCCAAGACTACGACGGTCACTATGGCAATGGTAACCGGGAGGAAGAGGGCGGGCTGAGGACTTCCTGTCACGTGTTCATAGTCGACCCGGAACTCTGTCATCACCAGGTAGGGTTGGACAAAAGGTCAAAGAATGAAAAAAATAAACAAAACTGTTTCAATGACCTCCAGCTAATAATAACATCCATATTAAAAACGGACAGATTTTAACATTTACAAACTAGAAGTTATTTAAAATATTTTTTTTGGGGGGGGGGTGGTGTCCTAGAGTCCTGGGCCCAGTGTTTCCCAAAAGCGTATTAAGGCTAAGTTCGTCGTTAGAACGTTCGTAGGAGATTCGTTATTAAATCTCCCGAGATGTTTCCCAAAAGCGTCTTAAGGCTAAGTTCGTCGTTAGAACGTTCGTAGGAGCTTCGTTATTAAATCTCCCGAGATGTTTCCCAAACCCACCGTTATTAACGTTGCACCTGAAAGCAGTCGTAATCTAACGCCTGGCCTCAGACCACTCGTGGAACAGCTGAGTGAGTAGTTAGATGCTTTTTTTCTCCACCTTCGTTTAGTACACAGAAGACCTCCACTAAACATAAAACCACATAGTTTATCAGTCTCTGCGTGACCACTGATAAGTTCAGAACGAAATTGACAAAAAAAAAGATTTTTTTGCAATTGATACAAACAAACAACGTGAAAATATGCTTCAAATGAAAACCCAGATGACTGAATTAAAATATAAACACACTAGGCTACAGGACTATTACAGTCATATTGAAATACATTTGACGTTCAATCTATTGACTTTTATTTTGCTACTTGTAGGCTACTGTCTGTAAATTTGTCTCAATATATTTCATGATGTGTAGCCTAACATCTGTGCAATGATGTGCCAAATCTGTGATTTAATGCATTTTTATTGGGTAAGCATTAGAATGAGACACCTCAATATTTGCAGCCGTTGGTGGTAATATCTCTCAAATAGCTGATCCGTCGTCAGTATTGTGCAATAATTATAATGTTAAGGTAAGATTTAAATGGAGAAAGCTGATCCTATCAGTATCGACAAATGGTCTTACTGGTCCTGGAATGTTCCCAGTAGATAAAGAGGACTTACTGGTTCTGGAATGTTCCCAGTAGATAAAGAGGACTTACTGGTTCTGGAATGTTCCCAGTAGATAAAGAGAACTTACTGGAATGTTCCCAGTAGATAAAGAGGACTTACTGGTTCTGGAATGTTCCCAGTAGATAAAGAGGACTTACTGGTCCTGGAATGTTCCCAGTAGATAAAGAGGTCTTACTGGTTCTGGAATGTTCCCAGTAGATAAAGAGGACTTCCTGGTCCTGGAATGTTCCCAGTAGATAAAGAGGACTTACTGGTTCTGGAATGTTCCCAGTAGATAAAGAGGACTTAGTGGTTCTGGAATGTTCCCAGTAGATAAAGAGAACTTACTGGTTCTGGAATGTTCCCAGTAGATAAAGAGGACTTACTGGTTCTGGAATGTTCCCAGTAGATAAAGAGGACTTACTGGTTCTGGAATGTTCCCAGTAGATAAAGAGGACTTAGTGGTTCTGGAATGTTCCCAGTAGATAAAGAGAACTTACTGGTTCTGGAATGTTCCCAGTAGATAAAGAGAACTTACTGGTTCTGGAATGTTCCCAGTAGATAAAGAGGACTTACTGGAATGTTCCCAGTAGATAAAGAAAACTTACTGGTTCTGGAATGTTCCCAGTAGATAAAGAGGACTTACTGGTTCTGGAATGTTCCAGTAGATAAAGAGTACTTACTGGTTCTTGAATGTTCCCAGTAGATAAAGAGGACTTACTGGTTCTGGAATGTTCCCAGTAGATAAAGAGGACTTAATGGAATGTTCCCAGTAGATAAAGAGGACTTAATGGAATGTTCCCAGTAGATAAAGAGGACTTACTGGTTCTGGAATGTTCCCAGTAGATAAAGAGGACTTACTGGTTCTGGAATGTTCCCAGTAGATAAAGAGGACTTACTGGTTCTGGAATGTTCCCAGTAGATAAAAAGGACTTACTGGTTCTGGAATGTTCCCAGTAGATAAAGAGGACTTACTGGTTCTGGAATGTTCCCAGTAGATAAAGAGGACTTACTGGTTCTGGAATGTTCCCAGTAGATAAAGAGGACTTACTGGTTCTGGAATGTTCCCAGTAGATAAAGAGGACTTAGTGGTTCTGGAATGTTCCCAGTAGATAAAGAGAACTTACTGGTTCTGGAATGTTCCCAGTAGATAAAGAGGACTTACTGGAATGTTCCCAGTAGATAAAGAGAACTTACTGGTTCTGGAATGTTCCCAGTAGATAAAGAGGACTTACTGGTTCTGGAATGTTCCAGTAGATAAAGAGTACTTACTGGTTCTTGAATGTTCCCAGTAGATAAAGAGGACTTACTGGTTCTGGAATGTTCCCAGTAGATAAAGAGGACTTAATGGAATGTTCCCAGTAGATAAAGAGGACTTAATGGAATGTTCCCAGTAGATAAAGAGGACTTACTGGAATGTTCCCAGTAGATAAAGAGGACTTACTGGTTCTGGAATGTTCCCAGTAGATAAAGAGAACTTACTGGTTCTGGAATGTTCCCAGTAGATAAAGAGGACTTACTTGTTCTGGAATGTTCCCAGTAGATAAAGAGGACTTACTGGTTCTGGAATGTTCCCAGTAGATAAAAAGGACTTACTGGTTCTGGAATGTTCCCAGTAGATAAAGAGGACTTACTGGTTCTGGAATGTTCCCAGTAGATAAAGAGAACTTACTGGTTTAAATTATTCCAACAACAAATAGGGGGAGGAAAAAAAGTCTAAATGGGATTCAGGAGTTGATTACTTTTGATAACGACTCAGACTGTAAACTGAATATTAATGTCAACTGTAATTCACTACTATAGATAAAACCTACCATAAATATGCTAAAATACCATGTTTTCAGAGGGGTTGGAATAGCCAGTTGTAAATCTGTGTCCATTGGACAATAAAGTAACCTCCTCCTTCCTCTAGGTCCATGTGGGTGTGGCCAGGAGGTTTGGGTTTGAGTGTACTCCTGATCCTGATACTGGAGGGTGTCTGGAGTTCCCCCCTACATCCCAGCCTCTGCTCCAGTTTGTGTCTGTTCTCTACCGGGACATGGGGGAGAGCATCGAGGGTGTCCGGGCGCGGGCGTTCGTTGATCCGGACAACGACCCACAGCAGGTACAGTTGTTTAGTTCTGTTTATCATCTGTTGTTCTTTGACCTTCAATCCAAATGGATGTTGTTTTTCTTTACTGTCTTGTTTAGTTTAGTAGAGCTTTGACAGAACTTTAATGTTCAAATACCCACACTGGAGTGCCAGGTGGGCCAGTTTGCACTTTTGGGACTTTGCTATTGGTTTATTAAGCCAGACAAGCTCAACAAGGCACAGAGAATGTATTAGAAATATGTTTCAAGTATTTGAAATCCAGGTCTAAATGTTATTAGTATACTTTTCAATTATTATTATTATTGTTGTTATTATTGTTATAATTGTTAATATGATTGTCATTGTTATTGTCGTTATTATTGTTATTATTAGTAGTAGTATTATTATTCTATTGGTTATTATTGCTATTATTATTATTGGTGTTATTGTGATTATTGTTATTATTGCAGTTATTATTATTATTGTTATTATTGTATTTGTTATTGTGATTATTGTTATTATTGCAGTTATTATTATTATTGTTATTATTGTATTTGTTATTGTTATTATTATTATTGCAGTTATTATTATTGTTATTATTGTTGTTATTAGTATTAATGGTATTATTGTTATTGTTGTTATTATTGTTATTATTAGTATTAATGGTATTGTTGTTATTGTTGTTATTATTAGTATTAATGGTATTATTAGTATTAATGGCATTACTGTTATTATTGTTATTATTAGTATTAATGTTATTATTGTTATTGTTGTTATTATTGTTATTATTAGTATTAATGGTATTATTGTTATTGTTTTTATTAGTATTGTTTTTATTATTGTTGTTGTTATTATTATTATTATTATTATTTATGCTGTTATTGTTATTATTGTTATTATCATTAATGTTATTAATGTTATTATTGTTATTATTGTTGTTGTTGTTATTATTATTATTGTTATTATTATTGTTGTTGTTGTTATTATTAATGTTATTATTGTTATTATTGTTGTTAACAGAACCACAGCACCAGTAGCAACAGCGACAGCGGCATCGGTAACTTCCTGCCAGATGAAAAGAGTAACCGTGTCTTATTGGTTGACCTGGGAGGCCATAATCACAACCCCGGTCCACGCCACTGGGACAGCCCTCCTCCTCCCTCGGCCCCGGGCTGGAACCAAGTCCCTCCCGGTGTCGTCCCTGGCCCCCCTCTCTCCCCTCCTCCTCCCCCTCACCTCAACAACAGCTACCCCCCGCCTCTCCCCCCTGCCATCCCCCCTCGAGGGGCCCACTCCTCCCAGCCCTCACTCCACCACTACCCGCCAGGGAAGAGGGGAGGATCTGGAGGAGGAGCAGAGCAGAGCCTGGCCCCGCCCCAACACCATCAGTCTCAACGTTGGTTACCAGTCCACGTCCTGAGAGACTGGAGACAACCAGGCCAGGCAGGACAAACGCAGGGACAAGGAGGGCTGTGTAGTGATCAGGAGTCCTATGCTGAGTCAACAGATGGCTGGTCATCAACGAACTGTAGCACCCTCCCGCCACCCATGAACAAAATACCCGCGGATCGCTACAGGGCTCCACTACCAGCCGGGGACCTGCCCCTGCCTCCGCAGCCTCCCGGGCTGGCCACGCAGAAGGATGAGTGGGCTAAGAAGCTGTTTGGGCCCGCGGCTGGAGAGAAAGGACTCAGAGAGCCCAAGCAGAATGGGAAGAGACGCGGGAATGGGAAAGATCGGGAGAAGAAGGTAAGAATACAGTATGTCATGGTGGGGTGTGGAGGAGTCATACAGTATGTCATGGTGGGGTGTGGAGGAGTCATACAGTATGTCATGGTGGGGTGTGGAGGAGTCATACAGTATGTCATGGTGGGGTGTGGAGGAGTCATACAGTATGTCATGGTGGGGTGGAGGAGTCATACAGTATGTCATGGTGGGGTGTGGAGGAGTCATACAGTATGTCATGGTGGGGTGTGGAGGAGTCATACAGTATGTCATGGTGGGGTGTGGAGTCATAGGAGTCAGTATGTCATGGTGGGGTGTGGAGGAGTCATACAGTATGTCATGGTGGGGTGTGGAGGAGTCATACAGTATGTCATGGTGGGGTGTGGAGGAGTCATACAGTATGTCATGGTGGGGTGTGGAGGAGTCATACAGTATGTCATGGTGGGGTGGGAGGAGTCATACAGTATGTCATGGTGGGGTGTGGAGGAGTCATACAGTATGTCATGGTGGGGTGTGGAGGAGTCATACAGTATGTCATGGTGGGGTGTGGAGGAGTCATACAGTATGTCATGGTGGGGTGTGGAGGAGTCATACAGTATGTCATGGTGGGGTGTGGAGGAGTCATACAGTATGTCATGGTGGGGTGTGGAGGAGTCATACAGTATGTCATGGTGGGGTGTGGAGGAGTCATACAGTATGTCATGGTGGAGGAGTCATACAGTATGTCATGGTGGGGTGTGGAGGAGTCATACAGTATGTCATGGTGGGGTGTGGAGGAGTCATACAGTATGTCATG
>NW_024608265.1:0-25000 GCF_018296145.1 Oncorhynchus tshawytscha | reverse complement strand
CACAACTTGTAGGATATATATATAGTGCACAACTTGTAGGATATATATATAGTGCACAACTTGTAGGATATATATATAGTGCACAACTTGTAGGATATATATATAGTGCACAACTTGTAGGATATATATATAGTGCACAACTTGTAGGATATATATATAGTGCACAACTTGTAGGATATATATATAGTGCACAACTTGTAGGATATATATATAGTGCACAACTTGTAGGATATATATATAGTGCACAACTTGTAGGATATATATATAGTGCACAACTTGTAGGATATATATATAGTGCACAACTTGTAGGATATATATATAGTGCACAACTTGTAGGATATATATATAGTGCACAACTTGTAGGATATATATATAGTGCACAACTTGTAGGATATATATATAGTGCACAACTTGTAGGATATATATATAGTGCACAACTTGTAGGATATATATATAGTGCACAACTTGTAGGATATATATATAGTGCACAACTTGTAGGATATATATATAGTGCACAACTTGTAGGATATAGGATTGTAGGATATATATAGGAACGAATTGCAAAAATCGCTGAAGTTGGAGACTTTTATCTCCCTCACCAACTTCAAACATCAGCTATCTGAGCAGCTAACCGATCGCTGCTGCTGTACATAGTCTATTGGTAAATAGCCCACCCATTTTCACCTACCTCATCCCCATACTGTTTTTATTTATTTACTTGCTCTTTTGCACACCAATATCTCTACCTGTACATGACCATCTGATCATTTATCACTCCAGTGTTAATCTGCAAAATTGTAATTATTCGCCTACCTCCTCATGCCTTTTTCACACATTGTATATAGACTCCCCCCTTTGTTTTCTACTGTGTTACTGACTTGTTAATTGTTTATTCCATGTGTAACTCTGTGTTGTCTGCTCACACTGCTTTGCTTTATCTTGGCCAGGTCGCAGTTGTAAATGAGAACTTGTTCTCAACTAGCCTAGCTGGTTAAATAAAGGTGAAATAAAATTTTAAAAAAAAATATATATATATATATATATATATATATAGGATGCCATTTAGGTTGATTCCCATCCCCTGTCCCTGGCCTTGACTCCAGACACAAACCCTACCTTATTGATTCAATATATGTAGGGATGGACACCTGTTCTGCTCTGCTTCCTTCTCGCTCTCTTTTTTTACCGTCTTGATTATGTGGGTTTTTATCTGCGCCAAACTTGGTGCAAAACCACGCCCACGAGTAGCCGAGCAAAAGCCGCGCTGATTGGACAGCTTGTTCTGACGTTCCTTTTCCAGGAAGTAAACGCGACATTTTCGGGTTTGCTATATAAGCTGGTATCAAAATAAGAAAAGTAACTCCTAGCGACATCAACAGACTACAAAGCGTTATTGATTTTCCTCGCAGCCAGTGGACTGAAGATTGTCGACACTGCTGGAAATATTTTCAAGCTATTATCTAAGCAAGTTTACATTTGCAAAGTAGCTAGCTAGCTAGTCGAGTGTGCTGCTGTGTTGAGACGGACAACCATCATCAACGGTATTGCTAACTAACGTTAACCTCAACTAAAGAGCTTTCCCCGTTGTCACGTGCGCTACCGTCGCCGCTCCAATATGCCTCGCGAGTGCGCTGTTAAAACGTGCGACAACAAGCAAAAGACTTGGTCGGCTCTAATGTTTCACCGACTTCCACTGAGTCATCCGGACCGATTGAAACTGTGGCTGATTGCTCTGAACAAAGATGCTAATACCGCGACCGACGACCTCAGAAAGTTACTCGTTTGCTCGGAACATTTTCTACCGGGAGACTATTACGAGAAGCTGGGACAGGACAGACACAGCAGGATGAGAATCATGAAAAGTTTCCTGAAGGATACAGCGGTGCCGTCGGTGGCCGTTCACACGCCAGGACAACGTGGAATAATTTCGGTAAGTGTAATCTAACAATATCTGACTGATTGAACAGGGTTATTGTTTGTTCCTTGATAAATGACAAAACCTAGGGCGTAGATGCTGGAACTACCAATGTAAGCTAGCTATCAATCACTGGGTGGGGGGTGGGTGGGGGGGTCGCATTGTATTATGGGTAGCGTAGTTTTAGTGAAAGGTGTTCTGTTGACGTTTTCATGGGGCTCACTTTACTGGTGAATGTCCTTCTCAGAACGAGCACACACACACACACACTTTTAGCCAAAGAATAGCCAAGTACAACACACACACTTTTAGCCAAAGAATAGCCAAGTACAACACACACACTTTTAGCCAAAGAATAGCCAAGTACAACACACACAATTTTAGCCAAGTTACAACACAATGTCTAAGTTAACTTTGTGCCATTTTCTTGGTGCTTTTATTCATTTTCTTGGGTCAAATACATAATAAAATGTCCACATGCAATATAAAGGAACCGTGACTTGACTGTTTAGTGTTTAGCTTGCCTTGTAATAGATGACAGCATGCAGTTATTATAGGGAGAATCTCAATTGCATTTCCTTGACTCCTTGTAGTCGCTCCTCGTTCCCTTCTCGAAAACCAAACCCATTGGATGAGGTTAGAGGGGCGGGACCTCTCACCGTCACATCCAATGGTGTTTGAGAAGGCGAGAGAGGACCCAAGGAATCGAGGAGATGCAATTGGGGTTCTCCCGTGGTCTTGTTCAAAGCCCAAATTGACGTCATGCCTACACGTGTTCTCCCTTTTGTTTATAAAAAAAAATGAATAGCAGCATTTCCTGGTGCCTGTGCCTTTTTCTCTCTCACCCAGGTTGAGACGGGAGACGTACCTCCAGGGACTGCCTCCCTGTCTGCTGGGGGGGCATCTGGTCCCACCCCACAACGTGGAGGGTCAGGTGTTGCTATGACGGGGTTCCTCTCCCACCGGGGTCTGCAGCTGACAGAGCCTGCTTCAACCTCTGGGACGTACGTGGCTCTGGCTCCCACCTGTTCACTTAGTAAGGTAATGTACACTTAGTGAGGTAATGATGTTATTATCATGGGGCTCTTCACTTAGTAAGGTAATGTACACTTAGTAAGGTAATGATGTTATTATCATGGGGCTCTACACTTAGTAAGGTAATGCTGTTATTATCATGGGGCTCTACTAGCTGTACACTTAGTAAGGTAATGTTGTTATTATCATGGGGCTGTACACTTAGTAAGGTAATGTACACTTAGTGAGGTAATGCTGTTATTATTATGGGGATCTACACTTAGTAAGGTAATGCTGTTATTATCATGGGGATCTACACTTAGTAAGGTAATGCTGTTATTATTATGGGGATCTACACTTAGTAAGGTAATGCTGTTATTATCATGGGGCTCTACTAGCTCTACACTTAGTAAGGTAATGCTGTTATTATCATGGGGATCTACACTTAGTAAGGTAATGCTGTTATTATCATGGGGATCTACACTTAGTAAGGTAATGCTGTTATTATCATGGGGCTCTACTGGCTTTGGATGGATACTATGGAAGTAGCCCTGGCTTGTGGGAGCTGGAATGACTCATAGGAGCAGGAGTCTATCTCCTGTTTCTGTAGGGAGACAGCTTGATGTACCAGTACACCCCTGGACAGGACACTAGTCTACCCCAGAGTCTGATAGATAACAGGTTATTGGTTGGGCTGACATTATGTTTCTGCAGGACCTCCCCTCTACGACGACAACGGGAGATGCATGCAGAAGGAAAAAAACAAAGACCAACGTTCCTGTGAGTATCTGTCTGACACTTCCTGTTCCTTCTTTTGATACGGCTTGACCTGTTGGTCCGGCTTGACCTGTTGGTCCGGCTTGACCTGTTGGTCCGGCTTGATTCTGTTGGTCCGGCTCTGACCTGTTGGTCCAGACTCATTCTGTTGGTCCGGCTTGACCTGTTGGTCCAGACTCATTGGTCCGGCTGACCTGTTGGTCCGGCTTGACCTGTTGGTCCGGCTTGACCTGTTGGTCCACTTCCTGTTCCTTCTTTTGATACGGCTTGACCTGTTGGTCCGGACTCGTGCTGTTGGTCCGGACTCGTGCTGTTGGTCCGGACTCATTCTGTTGGTCCGGACTCATTCTGTTGGTCCGGACTCATCCTGTTGGTCCGGACTCATCCTGTTGGTCCGGACTCATCCTGTTGGTCCGGACTCATCCTGTTGGTCCGGACTCATTCTGTTGGTCCGGACTCATTCTGTTGGTCCGGACTCATTCTGTTGGTCCGGACTCATCCTGTTGGTCCGGACTCATTCTGTTGGTCCAGACTCATTCTGTTGGTCCGGACTCATCCTGTTGGTCCGGACTCATCCTGTTGGTCCGGACTCATCCTGTTGGTCCGGACTCATCCTGTTGGTCCGGACTCATCCTGTTGGTCCGGACTCATCCTGTTGGTCCGGACTCATTCTGTTGGTCCGGACTCATCCTGTTGGTCCGGACTCATTCTGTTGGTCCAGACTCATTCTGTTGGTCATAACACTTCAAAAGGAAAAGCTGCACACTAGTCGCCCAACGTTGTCATTTATTCACCAACGTTTCCACAGCAACCTGTCTTTATCAGAATGCAGTTTTTCGTACAAATTCTTCTTTTAACATGTTTATTTTTTCGTTCATTCAGGTGACGCGCAGGAAGAAAGGTCAAATGGACACAGCCGTTAAGAAGACTTCAGTGAAGGACTGTACCAGTATGAGCTCTGCTGCTGGTTCCACCGTCTTGCCTTTCACCACCTCCAGCCTCTCCACCTCCAGCCTCTCCACCTCCAGCCTCTCCACCTCCAGCCTCTCCACCTCGTGCCCCTCTACCTCCAGCCCCTCCACCTCCAGCTCTGACAGTAGGGTGTCGTCAGGCGAACCGGACGGAGGAGGAGGATGGAGCGAAAGGAAATGGATCGTGAACGAGTCGAAGCTCAAGGAGCTTTTCCAGACGTGTCACCAGTGCGGCGCTGCGTTGCGTAATCGGACCATTACCGCGTTGGGCTACAGCCAAATCAAAGTGACCTGGACTTGTCCCGATGAGCACCGAGGAGAGTGGCAGTCGTGTCCCGACGCGTTCGGTATCGGTCACTACCTGCAGATGGTGGGTTACAGAGTGTTGCTGGACTCCATGAATAGTCCGTTTGTAAGTCAGGACTAAGCATCTGCTACAGTGTGTCTTATCTAGCAAATACCAGGGTCGTAGTAGCCTCCTGTTACCAGACTGATGACCTGCTGCCAGACTGATGACCTGCTGCCAGACTGATGACCTGCTGCCAGTCTGATGACCTGCTGCCAGACTGATGCGGAGCAAAACACAATGGAAACTTTACAGGACTTCACTATAGATGTACTGGGTTGAGGGGTACCTCTCTATGGATGTACTGGGTTGAGGGGTACCTCTCTATGGATGTACTGGGTTGAGGGGTACTTCACTATGGATGTACTGGGTTGAGGGGTACCTCTCTATGGATGTACTGGGTTGAGGGGTACCTCTCTATGGATGTACTGGGTTGAGGGGTACCTCTCTATGGATGTACTGGGTTGAGGGGTACCTCTCTATGGATGTACTGGGTTGAGGGGTACCTCTCTATGGATGTACTGGGTTGAGGGGTACCTCTCTATGGATGTACTGGGTTGAGGGGTACCTCTCTATGGATGTACTGGGTTGAGGGGTACCTCTCTATGGATGTACTGGGTTGAGGGGTACCTCTCTATGGATGTACTGGGTTGAGGGGTACCTCTCTATGGATGTACTGGGTTGAGGGGTACCTCTCTATGGATGTACTGGGTTGAGGGGTACCTCTCTATGGATGTACTGGGTTGAGGGGTACCTCTCTATGGATGTACTGGGTTGAGGGGTACCTCTCTATGGATGTACTGGGTTGAGGGGTACCTCTCTATGGATGTACTGGGTTGAGGGGTACCTCTCTATGGATGTACTGGGTTGAGGGGTACCTCTCTATGGATGTACTGGGTTGAGGGGTACCTCTCTATGGATGTACTGGGTTGAGGGGTACCTCTCTATGGATGTACTGGGTTGAGGGGTACCTCTCTATGGATGTACTGGGTTGAGGGGTACCTCTCTATGGATGTACTGGGTTGAGGGGTACCTCTCTATGGATGTACTGGGTTGAGGGGTACTTCACTATAGATGTACTGGGTTGAGGGGTACTAGTGTATTGTCAGATAACCTGAGGAGATGGTATGTTCCCTGCTGATATCTGATTAATATCAGGTCCGACATTAAAATGTTACTGTCATTAATGAACACTGTGTCAGAGTCGTGTGTGTTGTCGAGGTCGACCGATTATGATTTAAAAAAATCAATTTGTTATTCATTTATTTGTAATAATGACAATTACAACAATACTGAATGCACAGTTATTTTAACTTAATATAATATATCAATAAAAAATCAATTTAGCCTCAAATAAATAATGGAACATGTTCAATTTGATTTAAATAATGCAAAAACAAAGTGTTGGAGAAGTAAAAGTGCAATATGTGCTTTGTAAGAAAAGCTAATGTTTCAGTTCCTTGCTCAGAACATGAGAATATATGAAAGTTGGTGGTTCCTTTTAACATGAGTCTTAAATATTCTCAGTTAAGAAGCTTTAGGTTGAGGTTATTATAGGACTATTTCTCTCTATACCATTTGTATTTCATATACCTTTGACTATTGGATGTTCTTATAGGCACTTTAGTATTGCCAGTGTAACAGTATAGCTTCCGTCCATCTCCTCGCCGCTACCTGGGCTCGAACCAGGAACACATCGACAACAGCCACACTCGAAGCAGTGTTACCCATCGCTCCACAAAAGCCGTGGCCCTTTGCAGGGCAAGGGGAACAACTACTCCAAGTCTCAGAGCGAGTGATGTTTGAAACGCTATTAGCGCACACCCAGCTAACTAGCTAGCCATTTCACATTGGTTACACCAGCCATTAGGCTGATAGACTTGAAGTCATAAACAGCGAGGTGCTTGCGAAGAGCTGCTGGCAAAACGCACGAAAGTGCTGTTTGACTGAATGCTTACGAGCCTGTTGCTGCCTACCACTGCTCAGTCAGATACTTGTATGCTTAGTCAGATTATATGCAACACAGGACTATAGATTATATGCAACACAGGACTATAGATTATATGCAACACAGGACTATAGATTATATGCAACACAGGACTATAGATTATATGCAACACAGTTAACTAGTGATTATGATTGATTGATTTTTTTTTATAATGCTAGCTAGCAACTAGCTAGCAACTTACCTTGGCTTCTACTGCATTCGCGTAACAGGCAGGCTCCTTGTGGAGTGCAACGAGAGGCAGGTGGTTATAGCGTTGGACTAGTTAACTGTAAGGTTGCAAGATTGGATCCCCCGAGCTGACAAGGTGAAAATCTGTCGTTCTGCCCCTGAACAAGGCAGTTAACCCACCGTTCCGAGGCCGTCATTGAAAATAAATACCGATTTCCGATTGTTGTGAAAACTTGAACTAATTAATTGGCCATCCTGATTAATCGGTCGACTTCTAGTGTGTTGTACAGTAGGCTGTTATCAGGCAGCAGCCCAAATGGCACCCTATTCCCTATATAGTGAACTACTAGTGACCAGAGCCCTATTCCCTATATAGTGAACTACTAGTGACCAGAGCCCTATTCCCTATATAGTGAACTACTAGTGACCAGAGCCCTATTCCCTATATAGTGAACTACTAGTGACCAGAGCCCTATTCCCTATATAGTGCACTAGTGACCAGAGCCCTATTCCCTATATAGTGAACTTCTAGTGACCAGAGCCCTATTCCCTATATAGTGCACTACTAGTGACCAGAGCCCTATTCCCTATATAGTGAACTTCTAGTGACCAGAGCCCTATTCCCTATATAGTGCACTACTAGTGACCAGAGCCCTATTCCCTATATAGTGAACAGGGCCCTAGGGTGGCAGGGTAGCCTAGTGGTTAGAGCGTTGGACTAGTAACCGAAAGGTTGCAAGTTCGAATCCCCGAGCTGACAAGGTACAGGTGTCATTCTGCCCCTGAACAGGCAGTTAACCCACTGTTCCTAGGCCGTCATTGAAAATAAGAATGGCCCTATTCCCTATATAGTGAACTACTAGTGACCATGGCCCTATTCCCTAATTCCCTATATAGTGAACTACTAGTGACCAGAGCCCTATTCCCATGACACCTCTTTATAAAGTCCTGATACCTGACTTCCTGTCCGGCGTGTTTCATTGTCCGCTACTTCCCGTTTATCGACTCATGTACTGTTTATCCTAGTAAACACTTCTGATTGGGTGATGGTGTGAGGAGAGGAGGAGGGTGGTGGGAGAGAGAAACTATTAACCTATATCTATCCCCTACACCCCCATTACCTTCTAATGAGCCTGTCCACTATGTATTTCATTGCAACGGCACCCAGATTCATGTCTGAAGGACAGACCATATTGACTACTTTCTCCAGGACACCTCACCTCGGGGAAGTTCCCCTAACTTACTCATTCACTTTTTGGAAGTTGACATAGAGCTACCTCAGGCCAATAGTTTTAGACCTCGAGGTCAAGACCCCCCTCCCCCTAACTATTCTTGTAGTCTATGTTAATAGTGGAGGTCAGAAGAAGTTCCCTCATAGGAAAAAACAAAGTAGATTATATTCTACTGTATTCTATTCTACTGTATTGTATTCTACTCTATTCTACTGTATTCTATTCTACTGTATTCTATTCTACTGTATTATGTTTTACTATATTATTTTCTACTGTATTTACTATATTGTACTATAGTCTATTATACTGTATTCTATTCTACTGTATTTACTATATTGTACTATAGTCTATTATACTGTATTCTATTCTACTGTATTTACTATATTGTACTATAGTCTATTATACTGTATTCTATTCTACTGTATTTACTATATTGTACTATAGTCTATTATACTGTATTCTATTCTACTGTATTTACTATATTGTACTATAGTCTATTATACTGTATTCTATTCTACTGTATTTACTATATTGTACTATAGTCTATTATACTGTATTCTATTCTACTGTATTTACTATATTGTACTATAGTCTATTCTACTGTATTATATTCTACTGTATTTACTATATTGTACTATAGTCTATTATACTGTATTCTACTATATTCTATTTTCCTCTATTCTATTATATTATATTCGGCTTTCTACTATGTTCGACTCGATTCTAGTATATTCTACTTTATTGTGCTGTGTTCAATTCTTCTACATTATATTGTATTATATTCTATTCTACTATATTATATTCTACTATATTAGACTATTCTACTGTATTAGACTCTTCTACTATATTAGACTCTTCTACTATATTATATTCTACTATATTAGACTCTTCTACTATATTATATTCTACTGTATTAGACTCTTCTACTATATTAGACTCTTCTACTATATTATATTCTACTATATTAGACTCTTCTACTATATTATATTCTACTGTATTAGACTGTTCTACTATATTGTATTCTACTATATTAGACTCTTCTATATTATATTCTACTATATTAGACTCTTCTACTATATTATATTCTACTCTATGTAGTGTGTCCTACTCCTTACAGTACTAACTGTGTCGTCTTTCCTTAGTAAGAGACAGGAAGTAGAGGGGTGACTGACAAGGTGACACCAAACTGTCTGCCCTCCGTGTTAAAATGCTAAACGCTCTTAGGAAGTCCAACCTCAAAACATTACATGGGAAAAACCAAAAACACTCATCTAATCGTTTTATATATTAACAATTCATTCATTAACTGATAAATTGTTAAAATATTTTTTTAAAAAATAGATTTGTTAGTCGTTTATTTAATTCGATAATTGAATCGTGAGTGCTGCAAGGCACCTGATTTGGAATGCGTTGGCCTGCGTTGACGTCAGACTGCCACAGGGTGGCACTGTTTCACCATGTAGAGCTCCCCGTCCTTCAGTTTCCAATGGACAATCTAGCAATGGACTCCTACTGTAGAGTTAGATAGTGCTGCTCAGCTAGTTCAGACCAACAGACTCCTACTGTAGAGTTAGATAGTGCTGCTCAGCTAGTTCAGACCAACAGACTCCTACTGTAGTTAGATAGTGCTGCTCAGCTAGTTCAGACCAACAGACTCCTACTACAGAGTTAGATAGTGCTGCTCAGCTAGTTCAGACCAACAGACTCCTACTGTAGAGTTAGATAGTGCTGCTCAGCTAGTTCAGACCAACAGACTCCTACTGTAGAGTTAGATAGTGCTGCTCAGCTAGTTCAGACCAACAGACTCCTACTGTAGAGTTAGATAGTGCTGCTCAGCTAGTTCAGACCAACAGACTCCTACTAGCTAGTTCAGACCAACAGACTCCTACTGTATAGATAACTGCTCAGCTAGTTCAGACCAACAGACTCCTACAGAGTTAGATAGTGCTGCTCAGCTAGTTCAGACCAACAGACTCCTACTGTAGAGTTAGATAGTGCTGCTCAGCTAGTTCAGACCAACAGACTCCTACTGTATTTAGATAGCGCTGCTCAGCTAGTTCAGACCAACAGACTCCTACTACAGAGTTAGATAGTGCTGCTCAGCTAGTTCAGACCAACAGACTCCTACTGAGTTAGATAGTTTCAGACCAACAGACTCCTACTGTAGTTAGATAGCGCTAGCGCTGCTCAGCTAGTTCAGACCAACAGACTCCTACTGTAGTTAGATAGCGCTGCTCAGCTAGTTCAGACCAACAGACTCCTACTGTTTAGATAGTGCTGCTCAGAGTTCAGACCAACAGACTCCTACTGTAGTTAGATAGTGCTGCTCAGCTAGTTCAGACCAACAGACTCCTACTGTAGAGTTAGATAGTGCTGCTCAGCTAGTTCAGACCAACAGACTCCTACTGTAGAGTTAGATAGTGCTGCTCAGCTAGTTCAGACCAACAGACTCCTACTGTAGAGTTAGATAGTGCTGCTCAGCTAGTTCAGACCAACAGACTCCTACTGTAGAGTTAGATAGTGCTGCTCAGCTAGTTCAGACCAACAGACTCCTACTGTAGAGTTAGATAGTGCTGCTCAGCTAGTTCAGACCAACAGACTCCTACTGTAGAGTTAGATAGCAGCTGCTCAGCTAGTTCAGACCAACAGACTCCTACTGTAGAGTTAGATAGTGCTGCTCAGCTAGTTCAGACCAACAGACTCCTACTGTAGAGTTAGATAGTGCTGCTCAGCTAGTTCAGACCAACAGACTCCTACTGTAGAGTTAGATAGTGCTGCTCAGCTAGTTCAGACCAACAGACTCCTACTGTAGTTAGATAGTGCTGCTCAGCTAGTTCAGACCAACAGACTCCTACTGTAGAGTTAGATAGTGCTGCTCAGCTAGTTCAGACCAACAGACTCCTACTGTAGAGTTAGATAGCGCTGCTCAGCTAGTTCAGACCAACAGACTCCTACTGTAGAGTTAGATAGCGCTGCTCAGCTAGTTCAGACCAACAGACTCCTACTGTAGAGTTAGATAGCGCTGCTCAGCTAGTTCAGACCAACAGACTCCTACTGTAGTTAGATAGTGCTGCTCACTTAATTCAGACCAACAGACTCCTACTGTAGTTAGATAGCGCTGCTCACTTAATTCAGACCAACAGACAGGGAAAGGGTTATGTGACTCCTGCCCCTGATGTTACGCCAGAAATGATCATGTCTGGACAACTAGTTGTTCAGAGATGACGGAACAACAACAACAAATATCAGTCTGTTGTTTTTTAATACAGACGTTGACCTTTAACCCTTGTGGTGGATATGATGTAACACCCAACACTATTTCACTTCTGCTTTGCTTCCTTTGAAATGAAAAGGCTGCGATGTGCCTCTGGGCTCCTGGTGAAATGTGCTCCTGGTCACAGGGGACAGCTGACTGTGTGGATGACCTACTGAAGGTTACGTTCTCTCTCTGTGTGTGTCTCCTATCAGCTCTGTGTTGTCCAGTAAACAGGAAGGAACCCGCCCTGTTCAGAGAGAGAGAGAGAGATATACCCTCACCCTTCTCATATACACACGCAGATCAGCCACTGGTATCCAGGCAACACTGCTGGCCCCCTCTCTCCTGATGCCATCTTGGAGATGAGATGAGGGGAGGGAGGGGCGTTTGAGGGGATCACTTGCTGGTCACTGCATTCCAAAGTGTGTTGCATTATGTGGGAAATGATTGTCAGACTTGCGGCTACATAACGACTGCATGAACTTTACCCCCAAAAACGGTAAAAGAAACCTTATGGAGCAGCAGGGACTGTAATGCAACACAAACATAGACACATGCTATGCTATGAGACACGATAACACACGCACTACACTTACACACACACAATAACACACGCACTACACTTACACACACACACAATAACACACGCACTACACTTACACACACACGATAACACACGCACTACACTTACACACACACACACAATAACACACACATGACACTTACACACACACGATAACACACACACTACACTTACACACACACACGATAACACACGCACTACACTTACACACACACACGATAACACACGCACTACACTTACACACACACACGATAACACACGCACTACACTTACACACACACGATAACACACGCACTACACTTACACACACACACACACGATAACACATGCACTACACTTGCACACACACGATAACACACACACTACACTTACACACACACACGATAACACACGCACTACACTTACACACACACGTGGGTTTACACACACACACAATAACACACACATGACACTTACACACACACGATAACACACACACTACACTTACACACACACGATAACACACGCACTACACTTACACACACACGATAACACACGCACTACACTTACACACGCACTACACTTACACACACACGATAACACACGCACTACACTTACACACAGATTTAGTACTGTAGATATGTGGTAGTGGTGGAGTAGGGGCCTGGGGGCACACAGTGTGTTGTAGATATGTGGTAGTGGTGGAGTAGGGGACTGAGGGAACACAGTGGGTTGTAGATATGTGGTAGTGGTGGAGTAGGGACCTGAGGGCACACAGTGTGTTGTAGATATGTGGTAGTGGTGGAGGAGGGGCCTGAGGGCACACAGTGGGTTGTAGATATGTGGTAGTGGTGGAGTAGGGGCCTGAGGCCACACAGTGGGTTGTAGATATGTGGTAGTGGTGGAGTAGGGGCCTGAGAGCACACAGTGTGTTGTAGATATGTGGTAGTGGTGGAGTAGGGGCCTGAGGGCACACAGTGTGTTGTAGATATGTGGTAGTGGTGGAGTAGGGGACTGAGGGCACACAGTGGGTTGTAGATATGTGGTAGTGGTGGAGTAGGGGACTGAGGGCACACAGTGTGTTGTAGATATGTGGTAGTGGTGGAGGAGGGGCCTGGGGCCACACAGTGTGTTGTAGATATGTGGTAGTGGTGGAGGAGGGGCCTGAGGCCTCACAGTGTGTTGTAGATATGTGGTAGTGGTGGAGTAGGGGCCTGAGGGCACACAGTGGGTTGTAGATATGTGGTAGTGGTGGAGTAGGGACCTGAGGGCACACAGTGGGTTGTAGATATGTGGTAGTGGTGGAGTAGGGGCCTGAGGGCACACAGTGGGTTGTAGATATGTGGTAGTGGTGGAGTAGGAACTACTATGTGGTAGTGGTGGAACTACTACAGGAACTAATGGGGATCCCTAATAAACCCCAGGAAGAGTAGCTGCTGCCTTGCCAGGAACTAATGGGGATCCATAATAAACCCCAGGAAGAGTAGCTGCTGCCCTGCAGGAACTAATGGGGATCCATAATAAACCCCTGGAAGAGTAGCTGCTGCCTTGACAGGAACTAATGGGGATCCCTAATAAACCCCAGGAAGAGTATCTGCTGCCTTGACAGGAACTAATGGGGATCCATAATAAACCCCAGGAAGAGTATCTGCTGCCTTGGTGGGGATCCCTAATAAACCCCAGGAAGAGTATCTGCTGCCTTGGTGGAACAATGAATCCCTAATGGAAGGATGCTGCCTTGGTGCAGGAACTAATGGGGATCCCCCCAGGAAGAGTAGCTGCTGCCTTGGCAGGAACTAATGGGGATCCCTAATAAACCCCAGGAAGAGTAGCTGCTGCCTTGGCAGGAACTAATGGGGATCCATAATAAACCCCAGGAAGAGTATCTGCTGCCTTGGTGCAGGAACTAATGGGGATCCATAATAAACACCAGGAAGAGTAGCTGCTGCCTTGGCAGGAACTAATGGGGATCCATAATAAACCCCAGGAAGAGTATCTGCTGCCTTGGTGCAGGAACTAATGGGGATCCATAATAAACCCCAGGAAGAGTAGCTGCTGCCTTGGCAGGAACAAATGGGGATCCATAATAAACCCCAGGAAGAGTATCTGCTGCCTTGGTGCAGGAACTAATGGGGATCCATAATAAACCCCAGGAAGAGTAGCTGCTGCCTTGGCAGGAACTAATGGGGATCCATAATAAACCCCAGGAAGAGTAGCTGCTGCCTTGGTGCAGGAACAAATGGGGATCCATAATAAACCCCAGGAAGAGTATCTGCTGCCTTGGTGCAGGAACTAATGGGGATCCATAATAAATACAAATGTGATCAACATCATGAAGTTTCTGCAGTTGCTCTTCGCCGACTTTATCCTGCCAGTCACCGCCTGCATTGTGGGAAGCTCTGTTGTCCACCAATCATAAGGGTGTTTTTGTTTGACTCAAGCGGACGTGACTGAAAAAGGAACCCATTTTGTGCGATTCATGTTTACTGTGGACAAATGAATGGATATTTTAGGCTCTCTCTAACCAGTTGATAGTACAATATATATTTAAAAATATACAGTACCATTCAAAAGTTTGTTCACACATACTCATTCCAGGGTTTTTCTTTATTTGTACTATTTTCTACATTGTAGAATAATAGTGAAGACATCAAAACTATGAAATAACACATATGGAATCATGTAGTAACCAAAAAAAGTGTTAAACAAATCAAAATATATTATACTTGAGATTCTTCAAAGTAGCCACCCTTTGCCTTGATGACAGCTTTGCACACTCTTGGCATTCTCTCAACCAGCTTCGTGAGGTAGTCACCTGGAATGCATTTCAATTAACAGGTGTGCCTTGTTAAAAGTTCATTTGTGGAATTTATTTCCTTCTTAATGTGTTTGAGCCAATCAGTTGTGTTGTGACAAGATAGGGGTGGTATACAGAAGATAGCCCTATTTGGTAAAAGACCAAGTCCATATTATGGCAAGGACAGCTCAAATAAGCAAAGAGAAACAACAGTCTATCGTTACTTTAACACATGAAGGTCAGTCAATACGGAACATTTCAAGAACTTTCTTCAAGTGCCGTCTTAAAAACCATCAAGCGCTATGATGAAACTGGCTCTCATGAGGACCACCACAGGAAAGGAAGACCCAGAGTTACTTCTGCTGCTAAGTTAGACTTACCAGCCTCAGAAATTGCAGCCCAAATAAATGCTTCACAGAGTTCAAGTAACAGACACATCTCAACATCAACTGTTCAGAGGAGACTGTGTGAATCAGGTCTTCATGGTCGAATTGCTGCAAAGAAACCACTACTGAAGGACACCAATAATAATAAGAGACTCTATTGGTTGAAATCTGTCCTTTGGTCTGATGAGTCCAAATATTTGATTTTTGTTTCCAACCGGTGTGTCTTTGTGAGATGCAGACTAGGTGAACGGATGATCTCCACATGTGTGGTTCCCACCGTGAAGCATGGAGGAGGAGGAGGTGGTGTGATGGTGCTTTGCTGGTGACACTGTCGGTGGTTTGCGCTTAGTGGGACAATCATTTGTTTTTCAACAGGACAATGACCCAACACACCTCCAGGCGGTCTAAGGGCTATTTGACCAAGAAGGAGAGTGATTGAGTGCTGCATCAGATTACATGGCCTCCACAATCACCCAACCTCAACCCAATTGGGATGAGCTGTACCGCAGAGTGAAGGAAAAGCAGCCAACAAGTGCTCAGCATATGCGGGAACTCCTTCAAGACTGTTGGAAAAGCATTCCGGGTGAAGCTGGTTGAGAGAATGCCAAGAGTGTGCAAAGCTGTCATCAAGGCAAAGGGTGGCTACTTTGAAGAATCTCAAATATATTTTGTGTTTGTGAGAGATCACGTACTACTCACATGTCAGCCTGACTCTGGACCAATCAGCATCTCAGCCTGACTCTAGACTAATCAGCATCTCAGCCTGACTCTAGACCAATCAGCAACTCAGCCTGACTCTAGGCCAATCAGCATCTCAGCCTGACTCTAGACCAATCAGCATCTCAGCCTGACTCTGGACCAATCAGCATCTCAGCCTGACTCTAGACTAATCAGCATCTCAGCCTGACTCTAGACCAATCAGCAACTCAGCCTGACTCTAGACCAATCAGCATCTCAGCCTGACTCTAGACCAATCAGCATCTCAGCCTGACTCTAGACCAATCACCAACTCAGCCTGGCTCTAGACCATTCAGCATCTCAGCCTGACTCAGACCAATCAGCATCTCAGCCTGACTCTAGACCAATCACCAACTCAGCCTGACTCTAGACCAATCAGCATCTCAGCCTGACTCTAGACCAATCAGCATCTCAGCCTGACTCTAGACCAATCAGCATCTCAGCCTGACTCTAGACCAATCAGCATCTCAGCCTGACTCTAGACCAATCAGCATCTCAGCCTGACTCTCTAGACCAATCAGCATCTCAGCCTGACTCTAGACCAATCAGCATCTCAGCCTGACTCTAGACCAATCAGCATCTCAGCCTGACTCTAGACCAATCAGCATATCAGCATCTCAGCCTGACTCTAGACCAATCAGCATCTCAGCCTGACTGAGCCAGCATCTCAGCCTGACTCTAGACCAATCAGCATCTCAGCCTGACTGAGCCAGCATCTCAGCCTGACTCTAGACCAATCAGCATCTCAGCCTGACTCAGCCAGCATCTCAGCCTGACTCTAGACCAATCAGCAACTCAGCCTGACTCTAGACCAATCAGGAACTCAGACTGACTCTTACAGACTAAGTTATTAAATTGTCAACATTGTGTCTCTCCCTTTCCAGCCCTTAACAATAGAATATAGAAGTGTAGTGTGGTGTAGCCATGTAGTGTAGCCATGTAGTGTAGCCATGTAGTGTAGCCATGTAGTGTAGCCATGTAGTGTAGCCATGTAGTGTAGCCGTGTAGTGTAGCCATGTAGTGTAGCCATGTAGTGTAGCCATGTAGTGTAGTCATGTAGTGTAGTGTGGTGTAGCCGTGTAGTGTAGCCGTGTAGTGTAGCCATGTAGTGTAGCCATGTGGTGTAGCCGTGTAGTGTAGCCATGTAGTGTAGCCATGTAGTGTAGCCATGTGGTGTAGCCATGTAGTGTAGCCGTGTAGCTCCATGTAGTGTAGCCATGTAGTGTAGCCATGTAGTGTAGCCATGTAGTGTAGCCATGTAGTGTAGCCATGTAGTGCCATGTAGTGTAGCCGTGTAGTGTAGCCGTGTAGTGTAGCCGTGTAGTGTAGCCGTGTAGTGTAGCCATGTAGTGTAGCCGTGTAGTGTAGCCATGTAGTGTAGCCATGTAGTGTAGCCATGTAGTGTAGCCATGTAGTGTAGCCATGTAGTGTAGCCATGTAGTGTAGCCGTGTAGTGTAGCCATGTAGTGTAGCCATGTAGTGTAGCCATGTAGTGTAGCCATGTAGTGTAGCCATGTAGTGTAGCCATGTAGTGTAGCCGTGTAGTGTAGCCATGTAGTGTAGCCATGTAGTGTAGCCATGTAGTGTAGCCATGTAGTGTAGCCATGTAGTGTAGCCATGTAGTGTAGCCATGTAGTGTAACCATGTAGTGTAGCCATGTAGTGTATTCATGTAGTGTAGTGTGGTGTAGTAGTGTAGTAGTGTAGCTGTTGGTTAACTATCTAACTAACTATTCATCAGTCTTATGTCTTGGGGGTAGAAGCTGTTCAGGGTCCCGTTGGTTCCAGACTTGGTCCATCCATGTGCAGCTCTCTGAGTTTCTGGAATTGATCTGATAGATGCATTAAATTGGGCACGGTCTGACGTGTGTGTGTGTGTGTGTGTGTGTGTGTGTCAGGGAGGGTTATTTTTACAGTGGTCCAGAAGTGTGTGTGAGAATGACGTCCACACAGTTCTCATTCGCGTGACCCTGCTGTCTCCTCCAGTCAAACCACTGTCATGTGCCTCCACTGTGTGTGTGTGTTTGACTGTATGTGTGTATGACTGTCTGTGTGTGTTTGACTGTATGTGTGTATGACTGTCTGTGTGTGTTTGACTGTATGTGTGTATGACTGTCTGTGTGTGTTTGACTGTATGTGTGCATGACTGTCTGTGTTTGTTTATGTATAAAGGTGTGTGTATTAATGTGTGTGTGTGTATTAATATGTGTGTATTAATGTGTGTATTATTGTGTGTGTATTAATGTGTGTATTAATGTGTGTATTATTGTGTGTGTGTGTGTGTATAATGTGTGTATTATTGTGTGTGTATTAATGTGTGTATTATGTGTGTGTATTATTGTGTGTATGTGTGTGTGTTATTATTGTGTGTATTATTGTGTGTATTAATGTGTGTATTATTGTGTGTATTATTGTGTGTATTAATGTGTGTATTATTGTGTGTATTAATGTGTGTATTAATGTGTGTATTATGTGTGTGTATTAATGTGTGTATTAATGTGTGTGTATTAATGTGTGTGTTATTGTGTGTATTATGTGTGTGTGTGTATTGTGTGTGTTATTGTGTGTATTAATTGTGTGTATTATTGTGTGTGTGTGTGTGTATTATTGTGTGTATTATTGTGTGTATTATGTGTGTATTATTGTGTGTGTGTGTGTGTGTGTGTATTAATGTGTGTATTAATGTGTGTATTAATGTGTGTATTATTGTGTGTGTTAATGTGTGTATTATTGTGTGTATTATTGTGTGTGTGTTATGTGTGTTGTGTGTGTGTGTTGTGTGTGTGTGTGTATTATGTATTATGTGTGTATTAATGTGTGTATTATTGTGTGTATGTGTGTGTGTGTATTATTGTGTGTGTGTATTAATTGTGTGTATTAATGTGTGTGTTAATGTGTGTATTAATGTGTGTTAATGTGTGTGTTGTGTGTGTGTGTATTATTGTGTGTGTGTATTGTGTGTGTGTGTATTATTGTGTGTGTGTGTGTGTGTATTATGTGTGTGTGTGTATGTATTAATGTGTGTGTGTGTGTGTGTATTAATGTGTGTGTTATGTGTGTGTTATTGTGTGTATTATTGTGTGTATTAATGTGTGTATTATGTGTGTGTGTGTATTAATGTGTGTGTGTGTGTATTATTGTGTGTTATTGTGTGTATTATTGTGTGTATTAATGTGTGTATTATTGTGTGTATTAATGTGTGTGTATTATTGTGTGTATTAATGTGTGTATTAATGTGTGTATTATTGTGTGTATTATTGTGTGTATTATTGTGTGTATTAATGTGTGTATTATTGTGTGTATTATTGTGTGTGTATTATGTGTGTATTATTGTGTGTATTATTGTGTGTATTATTGTGTGTATTAATGTGTGTGTATTAATGTGTGTATTATTGTGTGTATGTGTGTATTAATGTGTGTATTATTGTGTGTATTAATGTGTGTGTGTGTATTAATGTGTGTATTATTGTGTGTGTATTAATGTGTGTATTATTGTGTGTATTATTGTGTGTATTAATGTGTGTGTGTGTATTAATGTGTGTATTATTGTGTGTATTAATGTGTGTATTAATGTGTGTATTATTGTGTGTGTGTGTATTATTGTGTGTATTAATGTGTGTATTAATGTGTGTATTATTGTGTGTATTATTGTGTGTATTAATGTGTGTATTAATGTGTGTGTGTATTAATGTGTGTATTGTGTGTATTAATGTGTGTATTAATGTGTGTATTAATGTATGTGTGTGTATTAATGTGTGTATTAATGTGTGTATTAATGTGTGTATTATTGTGTGTATTAATGTGTGTATTAATGTGTGTATTATTGTGTGTATTAATGTGTGTATTAATGTGTGTATTATTGTGTGTATTAATGTGTGTATTAATGTGTGTATTAATGTGTGTATTAATGTGTGTGTGTGTGTATTATTGTGTGTATTATTGTGTGTATTATTATAATAATAAATGCCATTTAACAGACGTTTTTATTCAAATTGACTTATAATCATAATGCATCATAATGCATCATAATGCATCATAGCATCAGCATACGTTTCTGGTATCCCAGCGGAAATGGAGCCCTCTGTCCTGGGTTCCACGTTCTACTAACTGAACTACAGAGAACCGTGTTCTACTAACTGAACTACAGAGAACCATGTTCTACTAACTACAGATAACCGTGTTCTACTAACTGAACTACAGAGGACCATGTTCTACTGACTACAGAGGACCGTGTTCTACCAACTGAACTACAGAGAACCATGTTCTACTAACTGAACTACAGAGAACCATGTTCTACTACCTGAACTACAGAGAACTGTGTTCTACTAACTGAACTACAGAGGACCATGTTCTACTAACTGAACTACAGAGAACCGTGTTCTACGAACTGAACTACAGAGAACCATGTTCTACTAACTGAACTACAGAGAACCATGTTCTACTAACTACAGAGAACCGTGTTCTACTAACTGAACTACAGAGAACCATGTTCTACTGACTACAGAGGACCGTGTTCTACCAACTGAACTACAGAGAACCATGTTCTACTAACTGAACTACAGAGAACCATGTTCTACTGACTGAACTACAGAGAACCATGTTCTACTAACTGAACTACAGAGAACCATGTTCTACTAACTGAACTACAGAGAACCGTGTTCTACTAACTGAACTACAGAGAACCGTGTTCTACTAACTGAACTACAGAGAACCGTGTTCTACTAACTGAACTACAGAGAACCGTGTTCTACTAACTGAACTACAGAGAACTGTGTTCTACTAACTGAACTACAGAGAACCATGTTCTACAAACTACAGAGAACCGTGTTCTACTAACTGAACTACAGAGGACCATGTTCTACTGACTACAGAGGACCGTGTTCTACCAACTGAACTACAGAGAACCGTGTTCTACAAACTGAACTACAGAGAACCGTGTTCTACTAACTGAACTACAGAGAACCGTGTTCTACTAACTGAACTACAGAGAATCGTGTTCTACTAACTGAACTACAGAGGACCGTGTTCTACTACCTGAACTACAGAGGACCGTGTTCTACTACCTGAACTACAGAGAACCGTGTTCTACTACCTGAACTACAGAGAACCATGTTCTACTAACTGAACTACAGAGGACTGTGTTCTACTAACTACAGAGGACCGTGTTCTACTAACTGAACTACAGAGCACCGTGTTCTACTAACTACAGAGGACCGTGTTCTACTAACTACAGAGGACCGTGTTCTACTAACTGAACTACAGAGGACCGTGTTCTACTAACTGAACTACAGAGGACCATGTTCTACTAACTGAACTACAGAAAACCATGTTCTACTAACTGAACTACAGAGAACCGTGTATTGAAGTGTGGAGAGTTAACCTGTGTGTGTTTCTCTCTAGGCTGGTCGGTTTAGAGGTCTGACGAAGGGCTTCCCTCCTCTACCTCAGCGCTCCTCGGGAAGGCGATCCTTCGGTCGCATCAGCCTGGCACGCTCGCTGGATGACCTGGAGGTAGGACACACACACACACACACACACACACACACACACACACACACACACACACACACACACACACACACACACATAAACACACACACACACACATAAACACACACACACACACACACACACACATACACACAAACACACACACACACACACACACATAAACACACACACACACACACACACACACACACACACACACACACACACACATAAACACACACACACACACATAAACACACACACACACACACACAAACACACACACACACACACAAACACACACACACACACATAAACACACACACACACGCACACACACACACACACACACACACACACACACACACACACACACACACACACACACACACACACACACACACACACACACACACACACACACACACACACAGGTGCAGGCATACACACATACACACCCATATGCCCTTAAATCCTAAAACAAAACACTTCTACCTAAAACTGACCCTCACCACCCCTAAAACACTTCTACCTTAAACTGACTCTCACCACCCCTAAAACACTTCTACCTAAAACTGACCCTCACACTTCTACCTTAAACTGACCCTCACCAACCCTAAAACACTTTCTACCTAAAACTGACCCTCACACTTCTACCTAAAACTGACCCTCACCAACCCTAAAACATTTCTACCTAAAACTGACCCTCACCACCCCTAAAACATTTCTACCTAAAACTGACCCTCACCAACCCTAAACATTTCTACCTAAAACTGACCCACACCACCCCTAAACACTTCTACCTAAAACTGACCCTCACACTTCTACCTTAAACTGACCCTTACCACCCCTAAAACACTTCTACCTAAAACTGACCCTCACCACCCCTAAAACACTTCTACCTAAAACTGAAGAGCCTTCCCAGAAGAGTGGAGGATGTTATAGCAGCAATGTTCCTACATCTAGTGGAAAGCCTTCCCAGAAGAGTGGAGGCTGTTATAGCAGCAATGTTCCTACATCTAGTGGAAAGCCTTCCCAGAAGAGTGGAGGCTGTTATAGCAGCAATGTTCCTACATCTAGTGGAAAGCCTTCCCAGAAGAGTGGAGGCTGTTATAGCAGCAATGTTCCTACATCTAGTGGAAAGCCTTCCCAGAAGAGTAGAGGCTGTTATAGCAGCAATGTTCCTACATCTAGTGGAAAGCCTTCCCAGAAGAGTGGAGGCTGTTATAGCAGCAATGTTCCTACATCTAGTGGAAAGCCTTCCCAGAAGAGTGGAGGCTGTTATAGCAGCAATGTTCCAACATCTAGTGGAAAGCCTTCCCAGAAGAGTGGAGGCTGTTATAGCAGCAATGTTCCTACATCTAGTGGAAAGCCTTCCCAGAAGAGTGGAGGCTGTCATAGCAGCAACTCCATATTAAAGCCCATGATTTTAGAATGAGATGTTCGACGAGCAGGTGTCCACATACTTTTGGTCATGTAGTGTACACACACACACACACACCCGTGTATGTATGCTGGATTACCCAGCATGCCGTGCTGCAGGGACTTCACTCTCTACTTTCCTCTTTTTATCTTCTCTCACTCTATTCTACCTTTTGTTCTTCCGGTCGCTGGGCCCCTGTTACATGATGTCCACAAACAGAGACAGCCTTGTTTAAGAGAGAGAGAGAGGAGGGAGGGAGAGGAGGAGAGGGAGAGGAGGAGGGGAGAGGAGGGGGTGAGGAGGAGAGGGAGATGTGGGAGAGGAGAGAGGGAGGGGAGGGAGGGAGGGGGAGAGGAGAGAGGAGGGGGGGAGAGGGGGAGAGGAGGAGAGGGAGATGTGGGAGAGGAGGGAGGGGAGGGGAAGAGGAGGAGAGGGAGATGTGGGAGGGGAGGGGGGAGGGGGGGAAGAGGAGGAGAGGGAGATGTGGGAGAGGAGAGAGGAGGAGGGGAGAGGGAGAGGAGAGAGGATGGGGAGAGGCGGGAGGGAGGGGGAGGGGAGAGAGAGAGGAGAGAGGGAGATGTAGGGGAGGGAGATGAGGGAGATGTGGAGGAGGGAGAGGAGGGGGAGGGAGGGAGAGGCGGGGGAGAGGAGGGAGGGGGAGGGGAGAGAGAGAGAGGAGAGGGAGATGTAGGGAAGGGGGAGAGGGAGATGAGGGAGATGTGGAGGAGGGAGGGGGAGAGGGAGATGTGGGAGGGGGAGAGGGAGATGTGGGAGGGGGAGAGGGAGATGTGAGGGGAGAGGGGGGAGAGGGGGAGGGGGAGAGGGGAGAGGAGGTGGAGAGGGAGAGGAGAGGGAGATGTGGGAGAGAGGAAGGGGGAAAGGAAAAGTAAAGTGAGAGCGAGAGGGATGAGAGGGAGAGGGATGAGAGGGAGGAAAAGGGTGAAAAGGGGAGATTATTCTAATAGAAAAGAGGGAGAGGAGGGAGGGAGGGAGAGGAGGGGGAGAGGGAGATGTGGGAGGGAGAGGAGGGAGGGAGGGGGGGGATGGATGGATAGAGTTCCCTGGCTGGTATTTCTAATGAACACTGATGAGCAATAGGCTTACATTCTTCTCCGTAGAGAGACCACACACACACACACACAATTATCACCCCAGTCATGCACACATAGACACACTCTAATTATCTGGCTCAATCCACACACACACACAGACACACACCCTCCTCTCAGCCTTCTTGTTTCATCTCGTCACAGAGACAGTACTAACCAGCTAATATACCCAGCGTTGTTTGTGTGTGTGTGCGTGAGAAGGGGACCTCAAGGCTTGTCTTATGATCAATATGATTCTGTAGACCCGCCTGATGTCTTATAGACCCGCCTTATTGTCTTATGATCAATATGATTCTGTAGACCCGCCTGATGTCTTATAGACCTGCCTTATTGTCTTATGATCAATATGATTCTGTAGACCCGCCTGATGTCTTATAGACCTGCCTTATTGTCTTATGATCAATATGATTCTGTAGACCCGCCTGATGTCTTATAGACCTGCCTTATTGTCTTATGATCAATATGATTCTGTAGACCCGCCTTATTGTCTTATGATCAATATGATTCTGTAGACCCGCCTTATTGTCTTATGATCAATATGATTCTGTCTGATATCTTATAGACCCGCCTTATTGTCTTATGATCAATATGATTCCCGTATGACCCGCCTTATTGTCTTATGATCAATATGATTCTGTAGACCCGCCTGTCTTATGTCTTATTCTGAGACCCGCCTTATTGTCTTATGATCTATATTGTCTTATGATCAATGATCAATATGATTCTGTAGACCCGCCTGATGTCTTATAGACCCGCCTTATTGTCTTATGATCAATATGATTCTGTAGACCCGCCTTATTGTCTTATGA
>NW_024608264.1:20000-55391 GCF_018296145.1 Oncorhynchus tshawytscha | reverse complement strand
CCTAGCCTCCTAACCCCTTAGTCTCATAACTCCCAAGCCCCCTAGCCTCCTAACCCTTTAGTCTCCTAACCCCTAGTCCCATAACCTCCTTACCCCTAGCCCCCTAGTCTCCTAACTACCTAGCCCTATAGTCTCCTAACCCATTAGCCCTCTAAACCCTAGCCCCCTAACCCCCTAGACCCTAGACCCTAACCCCTATTCCCCTAACCCCCTTATACCCTAGCCTCCTACCCCTAGCCCCTAGCCTCCTAATCCCTTAGTCTACTAGCCTCCAAACCCCCTAGCCTCCTAAGCCCTAGCCTCCTAACCCCTTAACCATTAGCTCCCTAACCCCTAGCCCCCTAACATCCTTACCCCCTAGCCCACTAACCCCTATCCTCCTAACCCCTCGCCTCTTAACCCCTTAACCACTAGCTCCCTAACCACTTAGCCCTCTAGCCTCCTTACCCTAGCCCCTAGACTCATAACCCCTAGCCCCTAGCCTCTTAACCCATTAGCCCTCTAACCCCTAACCCCTAACCCCTAGCCTCCTAACCCCCTAGCCCCCTAGCCTCCTAACCCCTAGCCTCCTAACCCCTTAGCCTCCAAACCCCTAGCCTTCTAACCCACTAGCCTCCTAACCCCTTAGCCTCCTAACCCCTAGCCTCCTAACCCCTAGCCTCCTAACCGCTAGCCTCCTAACCCTCAGCCCCTTAGCCTCCTAACCCCCTAGCCTCCTAACCCCCTAGCCTCCTAACCGCTTAGCCTCCTAACCCTCTAGCCCCTTAGCCTCCTAACCCCTAGCCTCCTAACCCCTAGCCTCCTAACCACTTAGCCTCCTAACCCTCTAGCCCCCTACATTAGCACCTAACCTCCTACCCACCTACCCACCTAACCTCCTTTTAACCTCCTTTATAGCCCCCTAGGCTCCTAACCCCTTAAAAACTCCCCATCAACATCTGTCAGTTTAAACTACAGTTATCAGGTTGTTTGTATGGGGCTGCGTCTCAATCCACCACATCCGTTTTGCTCTACGAACTCCACTAGTGTCACTGTACCCCTTCTGAAGTCGGTAACGTTGATGTGCCTATGAACTCCACTAGTATCACTGTACCCCTTCTGAAGTCTGGAACGTTGATGTGCCTATGAACTCCACTAGTGTCACTGTACCCCTTCTGAAGTCGGTAACGTTGATGTGCCTATGAACTCCACTAGTGTCACTGTACCCCTTCTGAAGTCGGTAACGTTGATGTGCCTATGAACTCCACTAGTGTCACTGTACCCCTTCTGAAGTCTGGTACGTTGATGTGCCTATGAACTCCACTAGTGTCACTGTACCCCTTCTGAAGTCGGTAACGTTGATGTGCCTATGAACTCCACTAGTATCACTGTACCCCTTCTGAAGTTTGGAACGTTGATGTGCCTATGAACTCCACTAGTGTCACTGTACCCCTTCTGAAGTCGGTAACGTTGATGTGCCTATGAACTCCACTAGTATCACTGTACCCCTTCTGAAGTCTGGAACGTTGATGTGCCTATGAACTCCACTAGTGTCACTGTACCCCTTCTGAAGTCGGTAACGTTGATGTGCCTATGAACTCCACTAGTGTCACTGTACCCCTTCTGAAGTCGGTAACGTTGATGTGCCTATGAACTCCACTAGTGTCACTGTACCCCTTCTGAAGTCTGGTAAACGTTGATGTGCCTATGAACTCCACTAGTGTCACTGTACCCCTTCTGAAGTCGGTAACGTTGATGTGCCTATGAACTCCACTAGTGTCACTGTACCCCTTCTGAAGTCTGGAACGTTGATGTGCCTATGAACTCCACTAGTGTCACTGTACCCTTCTGAAGTCGGTAACGTTGATGTGCCTATGAACTCCACTAGTGTCACTGTACCCCTTCTGAAGTCGGTAACGTTGATGTGCCTATGAACTCCACTAGTGTCACTGTACCCCTTCTGAAGTCGGTAACGTTGATGTGCCTATGAACTCCACTAGTGTCACTGTACCCTTCTGAAGTCGGTAACGTTGATGTGCCTATGAACTCCACTAGTGTCACTGTACCCCTTCTGAAGTCTGGTACGTTGATGTGCCTGAACTCCACTAGTGTCATTGTACCCCTTCTGAAGTCTGGTACGTTGATGTGCCTATGAACTCCACTAGTGTCACTGTACCCCTTCTGAAGTCGGTAACGTTGATGTGCCTATGAACTCCACTAGTGTCACTGTACCCTTCTGAAGTCGGTAACGTTGATGTGCCTATGAACTCCACTAGTGTCACTGAACTACCACTGTACCCCTTCTGAAGTCTGGTAACGTTGATGTGCCTATGAACTCCACTAGTGTCACTGTACCCCTTCTGAAGTCGGTAACGTTGATGTGCCTATGAACTCCACTAGTGTCACTGTACCCCTTCTGAAGTCTGGTACGTTGATGTGCCTATGAACTCCACTAGTGTCACTGTACCCTTCTGAAGTCGGTAACGTTGATGTGCCTATGAACTCCACTAGTGTCACTGTACCCCTTCTGAAGTCTGGTAACGTTGATGTGCCTATGAACTCCACTAGTGTCACTGTACCCCTTCTGAAGTCGGTAACGTTGATGTGCCTATGAACTCCACTAGTGTCACTGTACCCCTTCTGAAGTCTGGTACGTTGATGTGCCTATGAACTCCACTAGTGTCACTGTACCCCTTCTGAAGTCTGGTACGTTGATGTGCCTATGAACTCCACTAGTGTCACTGTACCCCTTCTGAAGTCTGGTACGTTGATGTGCCTATGAACTCCACTAGTGTCACTGTACCCCTTCTGAAGTCGGTAACGTTGATGTGCCTATGAACTCCACTAGTGTCACTGTACCCCTTCTGAAGTCCCCTTCCACTAGTGTCACTGTACCCCTTCTGAAGTCTGGTACGTTGATGTGCCTATGAACTCCACTAGTGTCACTGTACCCTTCTGAAGTCTGGTACGTTGATGTGCCTATGAACTCCACTAGTGTCACTGTACCCTTCTGAAGTCTGGTACGTTGATGTGCCTATGAACTCCACTAGTGTCACTGTACCCCTTCTGAAGTCTGGTACGTTGATGTGCCTATGAACTCCACTAGTGTCACTGTACCCCTTCTGAAGTCTGGTAACGTTGATGTGCCTATGAACTCCACTAGTGTCACTGTACCCCTTCTGAAGTCTGGTACGTTGATGTGCCTATGAACTCCACTAGTGTCACTGTACCCCTTCTGAAGTCTGGAACGTTGATGTGCCTATGAACTCCACTAGTGTCACTGTACCCCTTCTGAAGTCTGGTAACGTTGATGTGCCTATGAACTCCACTAGTGTCACTGTACCCCTTCTGAAGTCTGGAACGTTGATGTGCCTATGAACTCCACTAGTGTCACTGTACCCCTTCTGAAGTCTGGTAACGTTGATGTGCCTATGAACTCCACTAGTGTCACTGTACCCCTTCTGAAGTCTGGAACGTTGATGTGCCTATGAACTCCACTAGTGTCACTGTACCCCTTCTGAAGTCTGGAACGTTGATGTGCCTATGAACTCCACTAGTGTCACTGTACCCTTCTGAAGTCTGGTACGTTGATGTGCCTATGAACTCCACTAGTGTCACTGTACCCCTTCTGAAGTCTGGAACGTTGATGTGCCTATGAACTCCACTAGTGTCACTGTACCCTTCTGAAGTCGGTAACGTTGATGTGCCTATGAACTCCACTAGTGTCACTGTACCCTTCTGAAGTCTGGAACGTTGATGTGCCTATGAACTCCACTAGTGTCACTGTACCCCTTCTGAAGTCTGGAACGTTGATGTGCCTATGAACTCCACTAGTGTCACTGTACCCCTTCTGAAGTCTGGTAACGTTGATGTGCCTATGAACTCCACTAGTGTCACTGTACCCCTTCTGAAGTCGGTAACGTTGATGTGCCTATGAACTCCACTAGTGTCACTGTACCCCTTCTGAAGTCTGGTACGTTGATGTGCCTATGAACTCCACTAGTGTCACTGTACCCCTTCTGAAGTCTGGTAACGTTGATGTGCCTATGAACTCCACTAGTGTCACTGTACCCCTTCTGAAGTCTGGTACGTTGATGTGCCTATGAACTCCACTAGTGTCACTGTACCCCTTCTGAAGTCGGTAACGTTGATGTGCCTATGAACTCCACTAGTGTCACTGTACCCCTTCTGAAGTCGGTAACGTTGATGTGCCTATGAACTCCACTAGTGTCACTGTACCCCTTCTGAAGTCTGGTAACGTTGATGTGCCTATGAACTCCACTAGTGTCACTGTACCCTTCTGAAGTCGGTAACGTTGATGTGCCTATGAACTCCACTAGTGTCACTGTACCCCTTCTGAAGTCGGTAACGTTGATGTGCCTATGAACTCCACTAGTGTCACTGTACCCCTTCTGAAGTCGGTAACGTTGATGTGCCTATGAACTCCACTAGTGTCACTGTACCCCTTCTGAAGTCGGTAACGTTGATGTGCCTATGAACTCCACTAGTGTCACTGTACCCTTCTGAAGTCGGTAACGTTGATGTGCCTATGAACTCCACTAGTGTCACTGTACCCCTTCTGAAGTCTGGTAACGTGTGTGCCTATGAACTGTGTCACTGTACCCCTTCTGAAGTCTGGTACGTAGTGTCACTGTGTCACCCCTTCTGAAGTCGGTAACGTTGATGTGCCTATGAACTCCACTAGTGTCACTGTACCCCTTCTGAAGTCGGTAACGTTGATGTGCCTATGAACTCCACTAGTGTCACTGTACCCTTCTGAAGTCGGTAACGTGATGTGCCTATGAACTCCATGAACTCCACTAGTGTCACTGTACCCCTTCTGAAGTCGGTAACGTTGATGTGCCTATGAACTCCACTAGTGTCACTGTACCCTTCTGAAGTCGGTAACGTTGATGTGCCTATGAACTCCACTAGTGTCACTGTACCCCTTCTGAAGTCGGTAACGTTGATGTGCCTATGAACTCCACTAGTGTCACTGTACCCTTCTGAAGTCGGTAACGTTGATGTGCCTATGAACTCCACTAGTGTCCCTGTACCCCTTCTGAAGTCGGTAACGTTGATGTGCCTATGAACTCCACTAGTGTCACTGTACCCCTTCTGAAGTCTGGTAACGTTGATGTGCCTATGAACTCCACTAGTGTCACTGTACCCCTTCTGAAGTCTGGAACGTTGATGTGCCTATGAACTCCACTAGTGTCACTGTACCCCTTCTGAAGTCGGTAACGTTGATGTGCCTACTACTAGTGTCACTGTACCCCTTCTGAAGTCTGGTAACGTTGATGTGCCTATGAACTCCACTAGTGTCACTGTACCCCTTCTGAAGTCTGGTAACGTTGATGTGCCTATGAACTCCACTAGTGTCACTGTACCCCTTCTGAAGTCGGTAACGTTGATGTGCCTATGAACTCCACTAGTGTCACTGTACCCTTCTGAAGTCGGTAACGTTGATGTGCCTATGAACTCCACTAGTGTCACTGTACCCCTTCTGAAGTCGGTAACGTTGATGTGCCTATGAACTCCACTAGTGTCACTGTACCCCTTCTGAAGTCGGTACGTTGATGTGCCTATGAACTCCACTAGTGTCACTGTGTCACTGTACCTTCTGAAGTCGGTAACGTTGATGTGCCTATGAACTCCACTAGTGTCACTGTACCCCTTCTGAAGTGAACGTTGATGTGCCTATGAACTCCACTAGTGTCACTGTACCCCTTCTGAAGTCGGTAACGTTGATGTGCCTATGAACTCCACTAGTGTCACTGTACCCCTTCTGAAGTCTGGTAACGTTGATGTGCCTATGAACTCCACTAGTGTCACTGTACCCCTTCTGAAGTCGGTAACGTTGATGTGCCTATGAACTCCACTAGTGTCACTGTACCCCTTCTGAAGTCGGTAACGTTGATGTGCCTATGAACTCCACTAGTGTCACTGTACCCCTTCTGAAGTCGGTAACGTTGATGTGCCTTCTGAAGTGAACTCCACTAGTGTCACTGTACCCCTTCTGAAGTCGGTAACGTTGATGTGCCTATGAACTCCACTAGTGTCACTGTACCCCTTCTGAAGTCGGTAACGTTGATGTGCCTATGAACTCCACTAGTGTCACTGTACCCCTTCTGAAGTCTGGTAACGTTGATGTGCCTATGAACTCCACTAGTGTCACTGTACCCCTTCTGAAGTCGGTAACGTTGATGTGCCTATGAACTCCACTAGTGTCACTGTACCCCTTCTGAAGTCGGTAACGTTGATGTGCCTATGAACTCCACTAGTGTCACTGTACCCCTTCTGAAGTCGGTAACGTTGATGTGCCTATGAACTCCACTAGTGTCACTGTACCCCTTCTGAAGTCTGGTAACGTTGATGTGCCTTCTGAAGTCCCCTTCTGGTCGGTAACGTTGATGTGCCTATGAACTCCACTAGTGTCACTGTACCCCTTCTGAAGTCGGTAACGTTGATGTGCCTATGAACTCCACTAGTGTCACTGTACCCCTTCTGAAGTCTGGAACGTTGATGTGCCTATGAACTCCACTAGTGTCACTGTACCCCTTCTGAAGTCTGGTACGTTGATGTGCCTATGAACTCCACTAGTGTCACTGTACCCCTTCTGACGTCGGTAACGTTGATGTGCCTATGAACTCCACTAGTGTCACTGTACCCTTCTGAAGTCGGTAACGTTGATGTGCCTATGAACTCCACTAGTGTCACTGTACCCTTCTGAAGTCGGTAACGTTGATGTGCCTATGAACTCCACTAGTGTCACTGTACCCCTTCTGAAGTCTGGTAACGTTGATGTGCCTATGAACTCCACTAGTATCACTGTACCCTTCTGAAGTCGGTAACGTTGATGTGCCTATGAACTCCACTAGTGTCACTGTACCCCTTCTGAAGTCGGTAACGTTGATGTGCCTATGAACTCCACTAGTGTCACTGTACCCCTTCTGAAGTCTGGTACGTTGATGTGCCTATGAACTCCACTAGTGTCACTGTACCCCTTCTGAAGTCTGGTAACGTTGATGTGCCTATGAACTCCACTAGTGTCACTGTACCCCTTCTGAAGTCGGTAACGTTGATGTGCCTATGAACTCCACTAGTATCACTGTACCCCTTCTGAAGTCGGTAACGTTGATGTGCCTATGAACTCCACTAGTGTCACTGTACCCCTTCTGAAGTCTGGAACGTTGATGTGCCTATGAACTCCACTAGTGTCACTGTACCCCTTCTGAAGTCTGGTAACGTTGATGTGCCTATGAACTCCACTAGTGTCACTGTACCCCTTCTGAAGTCGGTAACGTTGATGTGCCTATGAACTCCACTAGTGTCACCCCTTCTGAAGTCGGTAACGTTGATGTGCCTGTACTGTACCCCTTCTGAAGTCGGTAACGTTGATGTGCCTATGAACTCCACTAGTGTCACTGTACCCTTCTGAAGTCGGTAACGTTGATGTGCCTATGAACTCCACTAGTATCACTGTACCACTAGTGTCACTGTACCCCTTCTGAAGTCGGTAACGTTGATGTGCCTATGAACTCCACTAGTATCACTGTACCCCTTCTGAAGTCGGTAACATTGATGTGCCTATGAACTCCACTAGTATCACTGTACCCCTTCTGAAGTCGGTAACGTTGATGTGCCTATGAACTCCACTAGTATCACTGTACCCCTTCTGAAGTCGGTAACATTGATGTGCCTATGAACTCCACTAGTGTCACTGTACCCCTTCTGAAGTCGGTAACGTTGATGTGCCTATGAACTCCACTAGTGTCACTGTACCCCTTCTGAAGTCGGTAACGTTGATGTGCCTATGAACTCCACTAGTGTCACTGTACCCCTTCTGAAGTCGGTAACGTTGATGTGCCTATGAACTCCACTAGTGTCACTGTACCCCTTCTGAAGTCGGTAACGTTGATGTGCCTATGAACTCCACTAGTGTCACTGTACCCCTTCTGAAGTCGGTAACGTTGATGTGCACTATGAACTCCTCCACTAGTGTCACTGTACCCCTTCTGAAGTCGGTAACGTTGATGTGCCTATGAACTCCACTAGTGTCACTGTACCCCTTCTGAAGTCGGTAACGTTGATGTGCCTATGAACTCTGTCACTGTACCCCTTCTGAAGTCGGTAACGTTGATGTGCCTATGAACTCCACTAGTGTCACTGTACCCAAGTCGGTAACGTTGATGTGCCTATGAACTCCACTAGTGTCACTGTACCCCTTCTGAAGTCGGTAACGTTGATGTGCCTATGAACTCCACTAGTGTCACTGTACCCCTTCTGAAGTCGGTAACGTTGATGTGCCTATGAACTCCACTGTACCCCTTCTGAAGTCGGTAACGTTGATGTGCCTATGAACTCCACTAGTGTCACTGTACCCCTTCTGAAGTCGGTAACATTGATGTGCCTATGAACTCCACTAGTGTCACTGTACCCCTTCTGAAGTCGGTAACATTGATGTGCCTATGAACTCCACTAGTGTCACTGTACCCCTTCTGAAGTCGGTAACGTTGATGTGCCTATGAACTCCACTAGTGTCACTGTACCCCTTCTGAAGTCGGTAACGTTGATGTGCCTATGAACTCCACTAGTGTCACTGTACCCCTTCTCGAAGTCGGTAACGTTGATGTGCCTATGAACTCCACTAGTGTCACTGTACCCCTTCTGAAGTCTGGTACGTTGATGTGCCTATGAACTCCACTAGTGTCACTGTACCCCTTCTGAAGTCGGTAACGTTGATGTGCCAACTTCTGTCTGTAGAGTCCGAACAGTTTGAGCTACAAGCTATTACTATGGACCCCACTATGGACAGGGGAGTCTGTCACGAATACAATGGTGTTCTCCGGTTTTGCTCTGCAACCCTCTGGGACTGGGACTCGTCTGAAGGTAACCAACCCATACAAACAAATGGAAGTATGGAGGCCAACACAAAAACCAAACTATTTCCTGAGCTTTCTTCCATCTCCTAGATATAGGACGGACACTTCAAAACCTTATTCCTTATTTCTTTTTGGTATTTTTTGCCATTAATGTGTTATTCAATGCATTTCTATGGGCTGTAGTAGTAAAGGCCAAATTCTATATTTTATCAAATAATGTTTTAATGAGACGTTTAGAAACGCAGAGAACACAATTCTGTTGAATGCATTCAGTTGTGCAAATTACTAGGTTCCCTGCTCTCCTCCCTTACTCTCTTCTCCTCTCCTCTCAGTGAAAAATATTAACAGGGGTCCTCTCATTTGTCTCCTGGTTGGTTGGCTGTGTGATGCGGCCACTCGGACAGAGAGAGTAAAACATCACAGATCACAACCTGGAGAGAAGAGAAGGAGAGGCTTGGCAGTGTTATCTCTATCTCTCTCTCTCTTTCTCTCTCTCTCTCTCTATCTCTCTCTCTCTCTCTCTCTCTCTCTCTCTCTCTCTCTCTCTCTCTCTCTCTCTCTGTCACTCTCTCTCTCTCTCTCTCTCTCTCTGTCACTCTCTCCTCCCCCTCTCTTTGCTCACTCTCTCTCTTTCCCTCTCATTTCATCTCTCTCCATCTTGCTCTTTCTCCATCTCTCTCTCTCTCTCTCCTACCCCCTCTCTCTGGTTTCTGCCAGAGCAGCCAGATTGCCCTTCAGTTCAGGTAATGAACCCACTCTATCACAGGCCTGTAACACCATTCCCTTCGCCTCATTCCTGTTCCCCTTTCATTCCCATCTCACTCTCCTCCAGCTCTCCAGCTTTCCTCGCCCCCAGCTCTCCAGCTCTCCAGCTCTCCAGCTCTCCAGCTCTCCAGCTCTCCAGTTCTCCTCGCCCCCAGCTCACCAGCTCTCCAGCTCTCCTCGCCCCAGCTCTCCAGCTCTCCCCCCAGCTCTCCAGCTCTCCAGCTCTCCAGCTCTCCTCGCCCCAGCTCACCAGCTCTCCAGCTCTCCTCGCCCCAAGCTCTCCAGCTCTCCTCAGCTCCCCAGCCCCCAGCTCTCCAGCTCTCCAGCTCTCCTCGCCCCAGCTCTCCAGCTCTCCAGGTATCCTCGCCCCCAGCTCTCCAGCTCTCCAGCTCTCCAGCTCTCCTCGCCCCCAGCTCTCCAGCTCTCCTCACCTCCAGCTCTCCAGCTCTCCAACTCTCCAGCTCTCCTCGCCCCCAGCTCTCCAGCTCTCCTCGCCTCCAGCTCTCAGCTCTCCAGCTCTCCAGCTCTCCAGCTCTCCAGCTCTCCTCGCCTCCAGCTCTCCAGCTCTCCAGCTCTCCAGCTCGCCCAGCCTCCAGCTCTCCAGCTCTCTCGCCCCAGCTCTCCAGCTCTCCAGCTCTCCTCGCCCCCAGCTCTCCAGCTCTCCTCGCTCCAGCTCTCCAGCTCTCCAGCTCTCCGCCCCAGCTCTCCAGCTCTCCTCCTCGCCCCCAGCTCTCCAGCTCTCCAGCTCTCCAGCTCCTCGCCCCCAGCTCTCCAGCTCTCCAGCTCTCCAGCTCTCCTCGCCCCCAGCTCTCCAGCTCTCCTCACCTCCAGCTCTCCAGCTCTCCAACTCCAGCTCTCCTCGCCCCCCAGCTCTCCAGCTCTCCTCCTCGCCTCCAGCTCTCCAGCTCTCCAGCTCTCCTCGCCCCAGCTCTCCAGCTCTCCAGCTCTCCTCGCCTCCAGCTCTCCAGCTCTCCAGCTCTCTCGCCCCAGCTCTCCAGCTCTCCAGGTATCCTCGCCCCAAATCTCCAGCTCTCCAACTCTCCAGCTCTCCTCGCCCCCAGCTCTCCAGCTCTCCTCACCTCCAGCTCTCCAGCTCTCCAGCTCTCAGCTCTCCTCGCCTCCAGCTCTCCAGCTCTCCAGCTCTCCTCGCCTCCAGCTCTCCAGCTCTCCAGCTCTCCTCGCCTCCAGCTCTCCAGCTCTCCTCGCCTCCAGCTCTCCAGCTCTCAGCCTCCAGCTCTCCAGCTCTCCAGCTCTCCTCGCCTCCAGCTCTCCAGCTCTCCGCCTCCAGCTCTCCAGCTCTCCAGCTCCCCAGCCTCCAGCTCTCCAGCTCTCCAGCTCTCCTCGCCTCCAGCTCTCCAGCTCTCCAGCTCTCCTCGCCCCAGCTCTCCAGCTCTCCAGGTATCGCCCCCAGCTCTCCAGCTCTCCAGCTCTCCAGCTCTCCAGCCCCCAGCTCTCCAGCTCTCCTCGCCTCCAGCTCTCCAGCTCTCCAGCTCTCCTCGCCCCAGCTCCAGCTCTCCAGCTCTCCTCAGCCCCAGCTCTCCAGCTCTCCAGCTCGCCTCCAAATCTCCAGCTCTCCAACTCTCCAGCTCTCCTCGCCCCCAGCTCTCCAGCTCTCTCAACTCCAGCTCTCCAGCTCTCCAGCTCTCCAGCTCTCCTCACCTCCAGCTCTCCAGCTCTCCAACTCTCCAGCTCTCCTCGCCCCCAGCTCTCCAGCTCTCCCGCCTCCAGCTCTCCAGCTCTCCAGCTCTCCGCCCCAGCTCTCCAGCTCTCCAGCTCTCCTCGCTCCAGCTCTCCAGCTCTCCAGCTCTCCTCGCCCCAGCTCTCCAGCTCTCCAGCTCTCGCTCCAGCCTCCAGCTCTCCAACTCTCCAGCTCTCCTCGCCCCCAGCTCTCCAGCTCTCCTCACCTCCAGCTCTCCAGCTCTCCAGCTCTCCAGCTCTCCTCGCCCCCAGCTCTCCAGCTCTCCTCGCCTCCAGCTCTCCAGCTCTCCAGCCCCAGCTCTCCAGCTCTCCAGCTCTCCAGCCTCCAGCTCTCAGCCTCCAGCTCTCAGCTCTCCAGCTCTCCAGCCTCCAGCTCTCCAGCTCTCCTCGCCTCCAGCTCTCCAGCTCTCCAGCCTCCAGCTCTCCAGCTCTCCAGCTCTCCAGCTCTCAGCTCTCCAGCCTCCAGCTCTCCAGCTCTCCAGCTCTCCCTCGCCCCAGCTCTCCAGCTCTCCTCGCCTCCAGCCCCAGCTCTCCTCGCTCCAGCTCTCCAGCTCTCCAGCTCTCCAGCCTCCAGCTCTCCAGCTCTCCAGCTCTCCAGCTCTCCAGCTCTCCGCCTCCAGCTCTCCAGCTCTCCAGTTCTCCAGCTCTCCGCCTCCAGCTCTCCAGCTCTCCAGCTCCAGCTCTCAGCTCTCCTCGCCTCCAGCTCTCCAGCTCTCCAGCTCTCAGCTCTCCTCGCCTCCAGCTCTCCAGCTCTCCAGTTCTCCAGCTCTCCTCGCCTCCAGCTCTCCAGCTCTCCAGCTCTCCAGCTCTCCAGCTCTCCAGCTCCTCGCCTCCAGCTCTCCAGCTCTCCAGTTCTCCAGCTCTCCTCGCCTCCAGCTCTCCAGCTCTCCAGCTCTCCAGCTCTCCAGCTCTCCAGCTCTCCAGCTCTCCAGCCTCCAGCTCTCCAGCTCTCCAGCTCTCCAGCTCTCCAGCTCTCCAGCTCTCCTCCCTCCAGCCTCCAGCTCTCCAGTCTCAGTTCTCCTCGCCTCCAGCTCTCCAGCTCTCCAGCTCTCCAGCTCTCCAGCCTCCAGCTCTCCTCGCCTCCAGCTCTCCAGCTCTCCAGCTCTCCAGCTCTCCAGCTCTCCAGTTCTCCAGCTCTCCTCGCCTCCAGCTCTCCAGCTCTCCAGCTCTCCAGCTCTCCAGCTCTCCAGCTCTCCTCGCCTCCAGCTCTCCAGCTCTCCAGCTCTCCAGCCTCCAGCTCTCCAGCTCCCAGTTCTCCAGCTCTCCAGCCTCCAGCCTCCAGCTCTCCAGCTCTCCTCGCCTCCAGCTCTCCAGCTCTCCAGTTCTCCAGTTCTCCTCGCCTCCAGCTCTCCAGCTCTCCAGCTCCAGCTCGCCTCCAGCTCTCCAGCTCTCCAGCTCTCCTCGCCTCCAGCTCTCCAGCTCTCCAGCTCTCCAGCTCTCCAGCTCCAGCTCTCCAGCTCTCCAGTTCTCCAGTTCTCCTCGCCTCCAGCTCTCCAGCTCTCCAGCTCTCCAGCTCTCCAGCTCTCCAGCTCTCCAGCTCTCCAGCCTCCAGCTCTCCAGCTCCAGCTCTCCAGCTCTCCAGCTCTCCAGCTCTCCAGCTCTCCTCGCCTCCAGCTCTCCAGCTCTCCAGTTCTCCAGTTCTCCTCGCCTCCAGCTCTCCAGTTCTCCAGCTCTCCAGCTCTCCAGCTCTCAGCTCTCCTCAGCTCTCCAGCTCTCCAGCTCTCCAGCTCTCCTCGCCTCCAGCTCTCCAACTCTCCAGTTCTCCAGTTCTCCAGCTCTCCAGCTCTCCAGCTCTCCAGTTGTTCTCCAGTTCTCCAGCCTCCAGCTCTCCAGTTCTCCAGCTCTCCAGCTCTCCCTTCCAGCTCTCCTCGCCTCCAACTCTCCAGCTCTCCAGTTCTCCAGTTCTCCTCGTCCAGCTTCCAGTTCTCCAGCTTCCAGCCTCCAGCTCTCCAGCTCTCCAGCTCTCCTCGCCTCCAGCTCTCCAGCTCTCCAGCTCTCCAGCTCTCCTCGCCTCCAGCTCTCCAACTCTCCAGTTCTCCAGTTCTCCAGCTCTCCAGCTCTCCAGCTCTCCAGTTCTCCAGTTCTCCAGTTCTCAGCTCTCTGCACTCCAGCTCTCCAGCTCTCCAGCTCTCCAGCTCTCCTCGCCTCAGCTTCCAGCTTCCAGTTCTCCAGCTTCAGAGGTTTGTTCCAGCTTAGTTCTCCAGCTCTCCAGGGTTTTTGAGCTCCAGCTCTCCTCGCCTCCAGCACTCCACACTCTCAGTTCTCACCGCCTCCAGTTCTCCAGGGGCTTCTCCAGCGTAGTTCACTACCAGCTTCCAGTTCTCCTCGCCTCACAACTCAATTATTGACAAGACAACGGAATGAGAGCCTGTTTTAGTGACGTTGTTGTAAATGGACATTGTTTCATCTCCCTTTAAACTGTGTGTTTGAAAACAGTTTATGTTGCTTGTTCTGGTCCACCCTTCAGAATAACTTAGAGAATGGGAGGTTGGTACAGTTAACAGCTCTGTAACTGTAATGTAACTTCCTGTGACTTTTAGCCAGAGGCCCCTTTAGTTTCAACTCTGCACCGGTGCAGAGAGCAGACTTCAGTTAAGCATTATTCATGTTGCAGATGGTTTGTTGTTTATTATGAAGGGGGTTTTTGATGGACACACACACACACACACACACACACAGGGGGGTTATAGAAAGGGGCTTTCAGAGCGTATGTTCACTACAGGCTTCACTGATCCTCAGGCTCTATCTTAGTGACACACACACATGCACAAAGAGAGATATCTGGGGGAGAAAGAGGGGGAGGCAGAGAGGAGAGATGTAGAGGGGGGGAGACAGAGAGGAGAGGTGTAGAGGGGGAGACAGAGAGGAGAGGTGTAGAGGGGGAGACAGAGAGGAGAGATGTAGAGGGGGAGACAGAGAGGAGAGATGTAGAGGGGGAGACAGAGAGGAGAGTTGTAGAGGGGGAGACAGAGAGGAGAGATGTAGAGGGGGAGACAGAGAGGAGAGTTGTAGAGGGGGAGACAGAGAGGAGAGGTGTAGAGGGGGAGACAGAGAGGAGAGTTGTAGAGGGGGAGACAGAGAGGAGAGGTGTAGAGGGGGAGACAGAGAGGAGAGGTGTAGAGGGGGAGACAGAGAGGAGAGATGTAGAGGGGGAGACAGAGAGGAGAGTTGTAGAGGGGGAGACAGAGAGGAGAGTTGTAGAGGGGGAGACAGAGAGGAGAGATGTAGAGGGGGAGACAGAGAGGAGAGGTGTAGAGGGGGAGACAGAGAGGAGAGATGTAGAGGGGGAGACAGAGAGGAGAGTTGTAGAGGGGGAGACAGAGAGGAGAGTTGTAGAGGGGGAGACAGAGAGGAGAGGTGTAGAGGGGGAGACAGAGAGGAGAGGTGAGGGGGAGACAGAGAGGAGAGTGTAGAGGGGGAGACAGAGAGGAGAGTTGTAGAGGGGGAGACAGAGAGGAGAGGTGTAGAGGGGGAGACAGAGAGGAGAGTTGTAGAGGGGGAGACAGAGAGGAGAGTTGTAGAGGGGGAGACAGAGAGGAGAGTTGTAGAGGGGGAGACAGAGAGGAGAGGTGTAGAGGGGGGGGAGACAGAGAGGAGAGGTGTAGAGGGGGAGACAGAGAGGAGAGGTGTAGAGGGGGAGACAGAGAGGAGAGATGTAGAGGGGGAGACAGAGAGGAGAGATGTAGAGGGGGAGACAGAGAGGAGAGATTGTAGAGGGGGAGACAGAGAGGAGAGATGTAGAGGGGGAGACAGAGAGGAGAGAGTGTAGAGGGGGAGACAGAGAGGAGAGTTGTAGAGGGGGAGACAGAGAGGAGAGTTGTAGAGGGGGAGACAGAGAGGAGAGTTGTAGAGGGGGAGACAGAGAGGAGAGTTGTAGAGGGGGAGACAGAGAGGAGAGTTGTAGAGGGGGAGACAGAGAGGAGAGTTGTAGAGGGGGAGAGAGAGAGGGAGAGTTGTAGAGGGGGAGACAGAGAGGAGAGTTGTAGAGGGGGAGACAGAGAGGAGAGTTGTAGAGGGGGAGACAGAGAGGAGAGATGTAGAGGGGGAGACAGAGAGGAGAGGTGTAGAGGGGGAGACAGAGAGGAGAGGTGTAGAGGGGGAGACAGAGAGGAGAGTTGTAGAGGGGGAGACAGAGAGGAGAGGTGTAGAGGGGGAGACAGAGAGGAGAGATGTAGAGGGGGAGACAGAGAGGAGAGGTGTAGAGGGGGAGACAGAGAGGAGAGGTGTAGAGGGGGAGACAGAGAGGAGAGGTGTAGAGGGGGAGACAGAGAGGAGAGGTGTAGAGGGGGAGACAGAGAGGAGAGGTGTAGAGGGGGAGACAGAGAGGAGAGGTGTAGAGGGGGAGACAGAGAGGAGAGGTGTAGAGGGGGAGACAGAGAGGAGAGGTGTAGAGGGGGAGACAGAGAGGAGAGATGTAGAGGGGGAGACAGAGAGGAGAGTTGTAGAGGGGGAGACAGAGAGGAGAGGTGTAGAGGGGGAGACAGAGAGGAGAGGTGTAGAGGGGGAGACAGAGAAGAGAGGTGTAGAGGGGGAGACAGAGAGGAGAGTTGTAGAGGGGGAGACAGAGAGGAGAGTTGTAGAGGGGGAGGCAGAGAGGAGAGTTGTAGAGGGGGAGGCAGAGAGGAGAGTTGTAGTGGGGGGGAGACAGAGGGGGAGACAGAGAGGTTGTAGAGGGGGAGGACAGAGAGGAGAGGTGTAGAGGGGGAGACAGAGAGGAGAGGTGTAGAGGGGGAGACAGAGAGGAGAGGTGTAGAGGGGGAGACAGAGAGGAGAGGTGTAGAGGGGGAGACAGAGAGGAGAGGTGTAGAGGGGGAGACAGAGAGGAGAGGTGTAGAGGGGGAGACAGAGAGGAGAGGTGTAGAGGGGGAGACAGAGAGGAGAGGTGTAGAGGGGGAGACAGAGAGGAGAGGTGTAGAGGGGGAGACAGAGAGGAGAGGTGTAGAGGGGGAGACAGAGAGAAGAGGTGTAGAGGGGGGGAGACGTTGTTTAGTTGGCGTACCGACAGCAGACAGATTGTAGTTGGTGATGTGTGTGTATGTGTGTGTGCCGTGTGCTTGTGGAATCATTGGAGGAATGTGATAACGATGACAAGGGGAGGCTGGGAGCAGATGGCCTCCAACAACGAAATATTCCCACTGTGATCGGAATGGTTGAGACGGAATGGTTGTGGAATGTGTCACAGAGTGGTTGGTAATGGCTGGCAGGGTTGGAAATGGTAGGGAGTGAAAGGAAATGATTAGGAATGGTTGATTGTGTTTTGAGTACCTGGTTCCTCTTCCATCTCTCCTCTCTTGCTCTCCTCCTCATCTTCTGCTGTTTCCTACAGAGTAGAGATAGGCTAACTAATTATGAATCCAGTTATTGTGTCCTGCTATGTCCTGCTCTGCTATTGCTGGTGTATCAGGACTCTGATGCTTGCTTCTGCAGTTACTCTACATTATTCAATCATTTACCAGATCTTAACTGTACCATATTAGATCAAGAGGGGAGGTAATCACAGTAATGCAATGATGTTAGCATAATAAGATACTTATTATTATGTGTAGGAAATGGGTCAGCCTGGTTGCTTCAAAGACGTTCAGGAGGTTGATGAACTCTGATTGGGAAACATTTTGACTGTAGATTCTAGAAAGAAACAATCTGACTGTAACAAACAAATGAACATAGAGAAGAAACATTCCATACTGTATTCTAAAACATAGAAACATTCCATACTGTTGATTCTACAACATAGAGAAGAAACATTCCATAATGTATTCTAAAACATAAAGAAACATTCCATACTGTTGATTCTACAACATAGAGAAGAAACATTCCATAATGTATTCTAAAACATAAAGAAACATTCCATACTGTTGATTCTACAACATAGAGAATAAACATTCCATAATGTATTCTAAAACATAGAGAAACATTCCATACTGTTGATTCTACAACATAGAGAAGAAACATTCCATACTGCATTCTAAAACATAAAGAAACATTCCATACTGTTGATTCTACAACATAGAGAATAAACATTCCATAATGTATTCTAAAACATAAAGAAACATTCCATACTGTTGATTCTACAACATAGAGAAGAAACATTCCATAATGTTGATTCTACAACATAGAGAAGAAACATTCCATACTGCATTCTAAAACATAAAGAAACATTCCATACTGTTGATTCTACAACATAGAGAAGAAACATTCCATAATGTATTCTAAAACATAGAGAAACATTCCATACTGTTGATTCTACAACATAGAGAAGAAACATTCCATAATGTATTCTAAAACATAAAGAAACATTCCATACTGTTGATTCTACAACATAGAGAATAAACATTCCATAATGTATTCTAAAACATAAAGAAACATTCCATACTGTTGATTCTACAACATAGAGAAGAAACATTCCATAATGTATTCTAAAACATAAAGAAACATTCCATACTGTTGATTCTACAACATAGAGAATAAACATTCCATAATGTATTCTAAAACATAAAGAAACATTCCATACTGTTGATTCTACAACATAGAGAAGAAACATTCTATACTGTATTCTAGAACACAGAGAAGACACATTCCAAACTGTATTCTAGAATATAGAGAAGAAATATTCCATACTGTAGATTCGACAATATAGAGAAGAAACATACATACTGTAGATGTTGCAACATAGAGAAGAAATATTCCATACCTTATTCCATAACACAGAGAAGAAACATGTCATACTGTATTCTAGATCATAGAGAATAAACATTCCAAACTGTGTTCTAGAGCATAGAGAATAAACATTCCAAACTGTATTCTAGATCATAGAGAAGAAACATTCCATGCTGTATTCTAGAACATAGAGAATAAACATTCCATGCTGTATTCTAGAACATAGAGAAGAAACATTCCAAACTGTATTCTAGAACATAGAGAAGAAACATTCCATACTGTATTCTAGAACATAGAGAAGAAACATTCCATGCTGTATTCTAGATCATAGAGAATAAACATTCCATACTGTATTCTAGAACATAGAGAATAAACATTCCATGCTGTATTCTAGAACATAGAGAAGAAACATTCCATGCTGTATTCTAGAACATAGAGAAGAAACATGTCATGCTGTATTCTAGATCATAGAGAATAAACATTCCAAACTATATTCTAGATCATAGAGAAGAAACATTCCAAACTGTATTCTAGATCATAGAGAAGAAACATTCCATACTGTATTCTAGAACATAGAGAAGAAACATTCCATAATGTATTCTAGAACATAAGAGAAACATTCCATACTGTTGATTCTAGAACATAGAGAAGAAACATTCCATACTGTATTCTAGAACATAGAGGAGAAACATTCCATACTGTAGATTCTACAACATAGAGAAGAAACATTCCGTACTGTAGATTCTTCAACATAGAGAAGAAACATTCCGTACTGTATTCTAAAACATAGAGAAAATCATTCCATACTGTATTCTAGAACATAGAGAAGAAACATTCCGTACTGTAGATTCTACAACAAAGAGTAGAAACATTCCATACTGTATTCTAGAACATAGAGGAGAAACATTCCATACTGTAGATTCTACAACATAGAGAAGAAACATTCCGTACTGTAGATTCTACAACATAGAGAAGAAACATTCCGTACTGTAGATTCTTCAACATAGAGAAGAAACATTCCGTACTGTAGATTCTTCAACATATAGAAGAAACATTCCATACTGTATTCTAAAACATAGAGAAAATCATTCCATACTGTATTCTAAAACATAGAGAAAATCATTCCATACTGTATTCTAGAATATAGAGAAGAAACATTCCATACTGTAGATTCTAGAGCAAAGATAATATAGGCCTCTAACAGTATTTGCTTTGGTTTGATCACTCACTTGTCTTCCAATGAGCTAGTGATTATTGTTAGGTTGTTATTACCATAGTATTCCCCTCTGCATGTTGATGGACCCTATTTACATGATGTGTTTGTGTTGATGATGTTGTTTTGAGAAACCGTAATGGATGATGGTAATGTCTCAGATTACCGCTCAGCATCCTCAAGCAGACAGACGTCACGGCTCTTCATACAGTCTCATAATTACATTCTAACATTTCTAATTGACTGTTAATGAAAGGAGAATGATATTAGTACTACCATCTCAACTCACAGCATTGTATTAGTGCATCTTTGTTGAATCAGAGAGGGGTTTGTAAGACACTGCTATATGATAAGATATGATACTACTGTGTCAATATGCTAACCAGCAGTACATATTCAGACCAGCTGCTCCAGACTGACACAACATAGTCTGAGATACACAGCTCTGCTGGGCTGTATTGGTGCTTAGGAGTAACCACAGATAGTTCATTTATTTTTATACAGATTTATATTTCAGACTCTAAAACACTTTTATGGCTGTGTCTGTTTTACCAGGTTTGTACCATGAGAAATGTTTAATGTTCTGGGTTTAATAATAAGTAACATTACTGTTTATGATCGTTGTACTGAGGGAAACAGGGAGGAATATAGATTATCAGCTAAATCATTACACACTGTTGCTTTTTTTACAGACATATGACCACAAATACATATAATACTGTGATTATACAGTGGAATTATACAATTATACAAATGATGTTCACCAAGGGGGAATAAAATAGAGTTGTGTTCTGAAAATGCACCACTGTAGACACTGAAGGAAGATTTTAACTAACGTCCCTGTTATTATTCAAGGTTCATATGTTTCAGAACTGAGAAGTCAAGATCAAAGCATCAGGGTTTTTTCATGTCTAAAGTCATGATTAAATTGTCTTTGTTTCATCACGTTTATATTAAAAGGTCCACCTGCTGAAGAGAAATACTACCGTGGTCCTTCTCTAAGCCTCACACCAGAGTTTTGGGCAACCAATCACAGCACTCCAATGGATAGCAAATGTCATTGAGTCTGACACTTCAGACAAACGCACGTTTGAAAACGCACGTTTGAGTCTCATGAACGCCAACGAGGGCTCGGACACAAACTGAGAGTTTTCATCAAAAATACATGTTTGAGTGGCTAAATCATTTGACAGTGCACCAGGAGGACTTGCTACTGTCCAGAAATGCAGAGCCTGCTGATGGAGTATTATTCCAATACAAAATTATACTTTTGTTAGTGTTTGCTAGCGCAGCTGGTTAGTTAGCGCTCAGTCTCATTGACCACCAAACATTCCTGATGTTAGCGAGCCAGCCACCTAATACAGTATAATGCCATCAGGATACGATTTGAGAGCACTAGTTAGCTCCAAAAGGGGTTTTAGCTTTGACTGCATGCTGACAGTTACTTCAGAGCCATACACTACAAACAGACTTTTATCAGGTTCCAATCAAGCAATTGGAATGACAGCCCACCATGACATACCTAAGAGTTTCCTGATTAGCAATGGGTAGTCTGTGTTTAATTTCATTGCGAACGAGAGACACAGCTTGAGATCATTGTCAGGGATTCTTTTGCCTGTGTTTGAATTGGGCTTCCCTGGAAAATGTTGTCCAAGGTTGCAACAGTAACCAAGGCTTAGCAAAGGGTCAGTTCAGAGCATAACAAGTTGTTCTGTTCTCTTTAGTCTTTTTAATTTTACTAGGCAAGTCGGTTAATAACAAATTCTTATTTTCAATGACAGCCTAGGAACAGTGGGTTAACTGCCTGTTCAGGGGCAGAACAACAGATTTGTACCTTGTCAGCTCGGGGATTTGAACTTGCAACCCTTCGGTTACTAATCCAAAGCTCTAACCACTAGGCTACCCTGCCACCCCTCTCTTGTCTCTTGTACTAAGATACTATGTGTTCTAATAAAAGCATTCTACACAATAAGGCTGTGTCCCAAAGGGCACCCTATTCTCTGGCCTACATAGTCCACAACATTTGAGCAGAGCTGTATGGGCCCTGGTCAAATTGGCCCTGGTCAGAAGTGGTATAGGGATTAGGGTGCCGTTTGGGACACAGTTAAGAGTTAAGTTAATGTAGAACGTCTGGTTTCATGTTTCAAGTTTTAATGTCATGTGGAACAGTACAGTGAAATGCCTTTCCTGCGAGCTCTAACCCCAACAAGTACAGTGAAATGCCTTTCCTGCGAGCTCTAACCCCAACAGGTACAGTGAAATGCCTTTCCTGCGAGCTCTAATCCCAACAAGTACAGTGAAATGCCTTTCCTGCGAGCTCTAACCCCAACAAGTACAGTGAAATGCCTTTCCTGCGAGCTCTAACCCCAACAGGTACAGTGAAATGCCTTTCGTTCAAGCTCTAACCCCAACAAGTACAGTGAAATGCCTTTCCTGCAAACTCTAACCCCAACAAGTACAGTGAAATGCCTTTCGTTCAAGCTCTAACCCCAACAAGTACAGTGAAATGCCTTTCGTTCAAGCTCTAACCCCAACAAGTACAGTGAAATGCCTTTCCTGCAAGCTCTAACCCCAACAAGTACAGTGAAATGCCTTTCCTGCTAGCTCTAACCCCAACAGGTACAGTGAAATGCTTTTCCTGCGAGCTCTAACCCCAACAAGTACAGTGAAATGCCTTTCCTGCGAGCTCTAACCCCAACAGGTACAGTGAAATGCCTTTCGTTCAAGCTCTAACCCCAACAAGTACAGTGAAATGCCTTTCCTGCGAGCTCTAACCCCAACAAGTACAGTGAAATGCCTTTCCTGTCGGCCCCGTTGCCTAGTCAACGCCATTTTACCTGCTGTTGTTGTGCTAGCTGATTAGCTGTTGTCTCACCTACCGTTTAAGCTAGCTTTCCCAATTCAACACCTGTGATTACTGTACGCCCCGCTGTATGTCTCTCTCAAATGTCAATATGCCTTGTATACTGTTGCTCAGGTTAGTTATCATTGTTTTAGTTCACAATGGAGCCCCTAGTTCTACTCTTCATACCCCTGATAACTCCTTTGTCCCACCTCCCACACATGCGGTGATCTCACCCATTACAACCAGCATGTCCAGAGACACAACCTCTCATCATCACCCAGTGCCTGGGCTTACCCCCGCTGTACCCTCACCCCACCATACCCCTGTCTGCGCACTATGCCCTGAATATATTCTACCATGCCCAGAAACCTGCTCCTCTTATTCTCTGTCCCCAACGCTCTAGGCGACCAGTTTTGATAGTCTTTAGCCGCACCCTCATACTACTCCTTCTCTGTTCCGCGGGTGATGTGGAGGTAAACCCAGGCCCTGCATGTCCCCAGGCACCCTCATTTGTTGACTTCTGTGATCGAAAAAGCCTTGGTTTCATGCATGTCAACATCAGAAGCCTCCTCCCTAAGTTTGTTTTACTCACTGCTCTAGCACACTCTGCTAACCCTGATGTCCTTGCTGTGTCTGAATCCTGGCTCAGGAAGGCCACCAAAAATTCAGAGATTTCCATACCCAACTATAACATCTTCCGTCAAGATAGAACTGCTAAAGGGGGAGGAGTTGCAGTCTACTGCAGAGATAGCCTGCAAAGTAATGTCATACTTTCCAGGTCCATACCCAAACAGTTCGAACTACTAATTTTGAAAATTACTCTCTCCAGAAATAAGTCTCTCACTGTTGCCGCCTGCTACCGACCCCCCTCAGCTCCCAGCTGTGCCCTGGACACCATTTGTGAATTGATCGCCCCCCATCTAGCCTCAGAGTTTGTTCTGTTAGGTGACCTAAACTGGGATATGCTTAACACCCCGCCAGTCCTACAATCTAAGCTAGATGCCCTCAATCTCACACAAATCATCAAGGAACCCACCAGGTACAACCCTAACTCTTTAAACAAGGGCACCCTCATAGACGTCATCCTGACCAACTGGACCTCCAAATACACCTCCGCTGTCTTCAACCAGGATCTCAGCGATCACTGCCTCATTGCCTGTATCCGCTACGGAGCCGCAGTCAAACGACCACCCCTCATCACTGTCAAACGCTCCCTAAAACACTTCTGTGAGCAGGCCTTTCTAATCGACCTGGCCCGGGTATCCTGGAAGGACATTGACCTCATCCCGTCAGTTGAGGATGCCTGGTCATTCTTTAAAAGTAACTTCCTTACCATTTTAGATAAGCATGCTCCGTTCAAAAATGCAGAACTAAGAACAGATACAGTCCTTGGTTCACCCCAGACCTGACTGCCCTCGACCAGCACAAAAACATCCTGTGGCGGACTGCAATAGCATCGAATAGTCCCCGGGATATGCAACTGTTCAGGGAAGTCCGGAACCAATACACGCAGTCAGTCAGGAAAGCTAAGGCCAGCTTCTTCAGGCAGAAGTTTGCATCCTGTAGCTCCAACTCCAAAAAGTTCTGGGACACTGTGAAGTCCATGGAGAACAAGAGCACCTCCTCCCAGCTGCCCACTGCACTGAGGCTAGGTAACACGGTCACCACCGATAAATCCATGATTATCGAAAACTTCAATAAGCATTTCTCAACGGCTGGCCATGCCTTCCGCCTGGCTACTCCAACCTCGGCCAACATCTCTGCCCCCGGCAGCTCCTCGCCCAAGCCTCTCCAGGTTCTCCTTTACCCAAATCCAGATAGCAGATGTTCTGAAAGAGCTGCAAAACCTGGACCCGTACAAATCAGCTGGGCTTGACAATCTGGACCCCCTATTTCTGAAACTTTCCGCCGCCATTGTCGCAACCCCTATTACCAGCCTGTTCAACCTCTCTTTCATATCGTCTGAGATCCCCAAGGATTGGAAAGCTGCCGCAGTCATCCCCCTCTTCAAAGGGGGAGACACCCTGGACCCAAACTGTTACAGACCTATATCCATCCTGCCCTGCCTATCTAAGGTCTTCGAAAGCCAAGTCAACAAAACAGGTCACTGACCATCTCGAATCCCACCGTACCTTCTCCGCTGTGCAATCTGGTTTCCGAGCCGGTCACGGGTGCACCTCAGCAACACTCAAGGTACTAAACGATATCATAACCGCCATCGATAAAAGACAGTACTGTGCAGCCGTCTTCATTGACCTTGCCAAGGCTTTCGACTCTGTCAATCACCATATTCTTATCGGCAGACTCAGTAGCCTCGGTTTTTCGGATGACTGCCTTGCCTGGTTCACCAATTACTTTGCAGACAGAGTTCAGTGTGTCAAATCGGAGGGCATGCTGTCCGGTCCTCTGGCAGTCTCTATGGGGGTGCCACAGGGTTCAATTCTCGGGCCGACTCTTTTCTCTGTATATATCAATGACGTTGCTCTTGCTGCGGGCGATTCCCTGATCCACCTCTACGCAGACGACACCATTCTATATACTTTCGGCCCGTCATTGGACACTGTGCTATCTAACCTCCAAACAAGCTTCAATGCCATACAACACTCCTTCCGTGGCCTCCAACTGCTCTTAAACGCTAGTAAAACCAAATGCATGCTTTTCAACCGATCGCTGCCTGCACCCGCACGCCCGACTAGCATCACCACCCTGGATGGTTCCGACCTTGAATATGTGGACATCTATAAGTACCTAGGTGTCTGGCTAGACTGCAAACTCTCCTTCCAGACTCATATCAAACATCTCCAATCGAAAATCAAATCAAGAGTCGGCTTTCTATTCCGCAACAAAGCCTCCTTCACTCACGCCGCCAAGCTTACCCTAGTAAAACTGACTATCCTTCCGATCCTCGACTTCGGCGATGTCATCTACAAAATGGCTTCCAACACTCTACTCAGCAAACTGGATGCAGTCTATCACAGTGCCATCCGTTTTGTCACTAAAGCACCTTATACCACCCACCACTGCAACCTGTATGCTATGGTCGGCTGGCCCTCGTTACATATTCGTCGCCAGACCCACTGGCTCCAGGTCATCTACAAGTCCATGCTAGGTAAAGCTCCGCCTTATCTCAGTTCACTGGTCACGATGGCAACACCCATCCGTAGCACGCGCTCCAGCAGGTGTATCTCACTGATCATCCCTAAAGCCAACACCTCATTTGGCCGCCTTTCGTTCCAGTACTCTGCTGCCTGTGACTGGAACGAATTGCAAAAATCGCTGAAGTTGGAGACTTTTATCTCCCTCACCAACTTCAAACATCAGCTATCTGAGCAGCTAACCGATCGCTGCTGCTGTACATAGTCTATTGGTAAATAGCCCACCCATTTTCACCTACCTCATCCCCATACTGTTTTTATTTATTTACTTGCTCTTTTGCACACCAATATCTCTACCTGTACATGACCATCTGATCATTTATCACTCCAGTGTTAATCTGCAAAATTGTAATTATTCGCCTACCTCCTCATGCCTTTTGCACACATTGTATATAGACTCCCCCCTTTGTTTTCTACTGTGTTATTGACTTGTTAATTGTTTATTCCATGTGTAACTCTGTGTTGTCTGCTCACACTGCTATGCTTTATCTTGGCCAGGTCGCAGTTGCAAATGAGAACTTGTTCTCAACTGGCCTACCTGGTTAAATAAAGGTGAAATAAAATAAAATAAAAAACTGTCCTTCTCCATGCAGAAATAAGACACACAAGATAAAGAGAGAGTTTCCTCTGGTGAGTTTTAGAAGCGCAGGTATTACTTGAGGTGAATTAAAATGCTACGTGTTTTATAATGCCTTTGTCCTTTTTGGTGAGAGAGTGAGAGAGCCCGTGGGCTGTAGATTTCCCCTGTGTCTCACCAGTGAAGCATTTCCTGGTCAAATATACCGTAGCCTTGACTACGGAAACTGTGCCACGGTGACGAGGACGGAGGGCTAATGTGAATGTTGATTACACATACTTTCTAACCAGATCACGTTATTATAAATGCTTCTACATGTAAATGAACTGCTTACACTGCACTAATGTACAGTAGCCCAGTGGTTTCAGAACTGAATGAGGGTATATATGGGATTGTGATAGGGTAACACAGTTCAACTAAGCTCATGAAGCAGTTATAAGTTATATTCCTCAAGAATCAATCGCTATTTATCATTCATTTCCAAGTCCATAAATGGATGTCCCATTCGCAGATTGCCCCTTTAATGCTTATGATAATGCATGTAACTGAAGTGCAGTATTGTATCCTGGTGCTTCCAATAAAATATGGTATTCCTCCTCCTCTGTGTAAAGCTATAGTGTCAGTAGTTGACTGTGATATGTGGTTGTCTCACCGAGTTGACTTAACCTGTTATGGCTGCATCCCTTTGTTCTCAATTTCTGCCTGAAGACATACCCTAATCTAACTGCCTGTAGCTCAGCCCCAGAGGCAGAAGACATACCCTAATCTAACTGCCTGTAGCTCAGCCCCAGAGGCAGAAGACATACCCTCATCTAACTGCCTGTAGCTCAGCCCGAGGCAGAAGACATACCCTCATCTAACTGCCTGTAGCTCAGCCCCAGAGGCAGAAGACATACCCTAATCTAACTGCCTGTAGCTCAGCCCCAGAGGCAGAAGACATACCCTAATCTAACTGCCTGTAGCTCAGCCCCAGAGGGAAGACATACCCTAATCTAACTGTCTGTAGCTCAGCCCCAGAGGCAGAAGACATACCCTAATCTAACTGCCTGTAGCTCAGCCCCAGAGGCAGAAGACATACCCTAATCTAACTGCCTGTTGCTCAGCCCCAGAGGCAGAAGACATACCCTAATCTAACTGCCTGTAGCTCAGCCCCAGAGGCAGAAGACATACCCTAATCTAACTGCCTGTAGCTCAGCCCCAGAGGCAGAAGACATACCCTAATCTAACTGCCTGTAGCTCAGCCCCAGAGGCAGAAGACATACCCTAATCTAACTGCCTGTAGCTCAGCCCCAGAGGCAGAAGACATACCCTAATCTAACTGCCTGTAGCTCAGCCCCAGAGGCAGAAGACATACCCTAATCTAACTGCCTGTAGCTCAGCCCCAGAGGCAGAAGACATACCCTAATCTAACTGCCTGTAGCTCAGCCCCAGAGGCAGAAGACATACCCTAATCTAACTGTCTGTAGCTCAGCCCCAGAGGCAGAAGACATACCCTAATCTAACTGCCTGTAGCTCAGCCCCAGAGGCAGAAGACATACCCTAATCTAACTGCCTGTAGCTCAGCCCCAGAGGCAGAAGACATACCCTAATCTAACTGCCTGTAGCTCAGCCCCAGAGGCAGAAGACATACCCTAATCTAACTGCCTGTAGCTCAGCCCCAGAGGCAGAAGACATACCCTAATCTAACTGTCTGTAGCTCAGCCCCAGAGACAGAAGACATACCCTAATCTAACTGCCTGTAGCTCAGCCCCAGAGGCAGAAGACATACCCTAATCTAACTGCCTGTAGCTCAGCCCCAGAGGCAGAAGACATACCCTAATCTAACTGTCTGTAGCTCAGCCCCAGAGGCAGAAGACATACCCTAATCTAACTGCCTGTAGCTCAGCCCCAGAGGCAGAAGACATACCCTAATCTAACTGCCTGTTGCTCAGCCCCAGAGGCAGAAGACATACCCTAATCTAACTGCCTGTAGCTCAGCCCCAGAGGCAGAAGACATACCCTAATATAACTGCCTCTAGCTCAGCCCCAGAGGCAGAAGACATACCCTAATCTAACTGTCTGTAGCTCAGCCCCAGAGGCAGAAGACATACCCTAATCTAACTGCCTGTAGCTCAGCCCCAGAGGCAGAAGACATACCCTAATCTAACTGCCTGTAGCTCAGCCCCAGAGGCAGAAGACATACCCTAATCTAACTGTCTGTAGCTCAGCCCCAGAGGCAGAAGACATACCCTAATCTAACTGTCTGTAGCTCAGCCCCAGAGGCAGAAGACATACCCTAATCTAACTGCCTGTAGCTCAGCCCCAGAGGCAGAAGACATACCCTAATCTAACTGCCTGTAGCTCAGCCCCAGAGGCAGAAGACATGCCTGTAGCTCAGCCCCAGAGGCAGAAGACATACCCTAATCTAACTGCCTGTAGCTCAGCCCCAGAGGCAGAAGACATACCCTAATCTAACTGCCTGTAGCTCAGCCCCAGAGGCAGAAGACATACCCTAATCTAACTGTCTGTAGCTCAGCCCCAGAGGCAGAAGACATACCCAAATCTAACTGCCTGTAGCTCAGCCCCAGAGGCAGAAGACAGAAGACATACCCTAATCTAACTGCCTGTAGCTCAGCCCCAGAGGCAGAAGACATACCCTAATCTAACTGCCTGTAGCTCAGCCCCAGAGGCAGAAGACATACCCTAATCTAACTGTCTGTAGCTCAGCCCCAGAGGCAGAAGACATACCCTAATCTAACTGCCTGTAGCTCAGCCCCAGAGGCAGAAGACATACCCTAATCTAACTGCCTGTAGCTCAGCCCCAGAGGCAGAAGACATACCCTAATCTAACTGTCTGTAGCTCAGCCCCAGAGGCAGAAGACATACCCTAATCTAACTGCCTGTAGCTCAGCCCCAGAGGCAGAAGACATACCCTAATCTAACTGCCTGTAGCTCAGCCCCAGAGGCAGAAGACATACCCTAATCTAACTGCCTGTAGCTCAGCCCCAGAGGCAGAAGACATACCCTAATCTAACAGTCTGTAGCTCAGCCCCAGAGGCAGAAGACATACCCTAATCTAACTGTCTGTAGCTCAGCCCCAGAGGCAGAAGACATACCCTAATCTAACTGCCTGTAGCTCAGCCCCAGAGGCAGAAGACATACCCTAATCTAACTGCCTGTAGCTCAGCCCCAGAGGCAGAAGACATACCCTAATCTAACTGCCTGTAGCTCAGCCCCAGAGGCAGAAGACATACCCTAATCTAACTGCCTGTAGCTCAGCCCCAGAGGCAGAAGACATACCCTAATCTAACTGCCTGTAGCTCAGCCCCAGAGGCAGAAGACATACCCTAATCTAACTGCCTGTAGCTCAGCCCCAGAGGCAGAAGACATACCCTAATCTAACTGCCTGTAGCTCAGCCCCAGAGGCAGAAGACATACCCTAATCTAACTGCCTGCCCCAGAGGCAGAAGACATACCCTAATCTAACTGCTCAGCCCCAGAGGCAGAAGACATACCCTAATCTAACTGTCTGTAGCTCAGCCCCAGAGGCAGAAGACATACCCTAATCTAACTGTCTGTAGCTCAGCCCCAGAGGCAGAAGACATACCCTAATCTAACTGCCTGTAGCTCAGCCCCAGAGGCAGAAGACATACCCTAATCTAACTGTCTGTAGCTCAGCCCCAGAGGCAGAAGACATACCCTAATCTAACTGCCTGTAGCTCAGCCCCAGAGGCAGAAGACATACCCTAATCTAACTGCCTGTAGCTCAGCCCCAGAGGCAGAAGACATACCCTAATCTAACTGCCTGTAGCTCAGCCCCAGAGGCTGAAGACATACCCTAATCTAACCCCAGAGGCAGCCTGTAGCTCAGCCCCAGAGGCAGAAGACATACCCTAATCTAACTGCCTGTAGCTCAGCCCCAGAGGCAGAAGACATACCCTAATCTAACTGCCTGTAGCTCAGCCCCAGAGGCAGAAGACATACCCTAATCTAACTGCCTGTAGCTCAGCCCCAGAGGCAGAAGACATACCCTAATCTAACTGCCTGTAGCTCAGCCCCAGAGGCAGAAGACATACCCTAATCTAACTGCCTGTAGCTCAGCCCCAGAGGCAGAAGACATACCCAAATCTAACTGCCTGTAGCTCAGCCCCAGAGGCAGAAGACATACCCTAATCTAACTGCCTGTAGCTCAGCCCCAGAGGCAGAAGACATACCCTAATCTAACTGCCTGTAGCTCAGCCCCAGAGGCAGAAGACATACCCTAATCTAACTGCCTGTAGCTCAGCCCCAGAGGCTGAAGACATACCCTAATCTAACTGCCTGTAGCTCAGCCCCAGAGGCAGAAGACATACCCTAATCTAACTGCCTGAAGACATAGCTCAGCCCCAGAGGCAGAAGACATACCCTAATCTAACTGCCTGTAGCTCAGCCCCAGAGGCAGAAGACATACCCAAATCTAACTGCCTGTAGCTCAGCCCCAGAGGCAGAAGACATACCCTAATCTAACTGCCTGTAGCTCAGCCCCAGAGGCAGAAGACATACCCTAATACTAACTGCCTGTAGCTCAGCCCCAGAGGCAGAAGACATACCCAAATCTAACTGCCTGTAGCTCAGCCCCAGAGGCAGAAGACATACCCTAATCTAACTGCCTGTAGCTCAGCCCCAGAGGCAGAAGACATACCCTAATCTAACTAACTGCCTGTAGCTCAGCCCCAGAGGCAGAAGACATACCCTAATCTAACTGCCTGTAGCTCAGCCCCAGAGGCAGAAGACATACCCTAATCTAACTGCCTGTAGCTCAGCCCCAGAGGCAGAAGACATACCCTAATCTAACTGCCTGTAGCTCAGCCCCAGAGGCAGAAGACATACCCTAATCTAACTGCCTGTAGCTCAGCCCCAGAGGCAGAAGACATACCCAAATCTAACTGCCTGTAGCTCAGCCCCAGAGGCAGAAGACATACCCTAATCTAACTGCCTGTAGCTCAGCCCCAGAGGCAGAAGACATACCCTAATCTAACTGCCTGTAGCTCAGCCCCAGAGGCAGAAGACATACCCTAATCTAACTGCCTGTAGCTCAGCCCCAGAGGCAGAAGACATACCCTAATCTAACTGCCTGTAGCTCAGCCCCAGAGGCAGAAGACATACCCTAATCTAACTGCCTGTAGCTCAGCCCCAGAGGCAGAAGACATACCCTAATCTAACTGCCTGTAGCTCAGCCCCAGAGGCAGAAGACATACCCTAATCTAACTGCCTGTAGCTCAGCCCCAGAGGCAGAAGACATACCCTAATCTAACTGCCTGTAGCTCAGCCCCAGAGGCAGAAGACATACCCTAATCTAACTGCCTGTAGCTCAGCCCCAGAGGCAGAAGACATACCCTAATCTAACTGTCTGTAGCTCAGCCCCAGAGGCAGAAGACATACCCTAATCTAACTGCCTGTAGCTCAGCCCCAGAGGCAGAAGACATACCCTAATCTAACTGCCTGTAGCTCAGCCCCAGAGGCAGAAGACATACCCTAATCTAACTGCCTGTAGCTCAGCCCCAGAGGCAGAAGACATACCCTAATCTAACTGCCTGTAGCTCAGCCCCAGAGGCAGAAGACATACCCTAATCTAACTGCCTGTAGCTCAGCCCCAGAGGCAGAAGACATACCCTAATCTAACTGCCTGTAGCTCAGCCCCAGAGGCAGAAGACATACCCTAATCTAACTGCCTGTAGCTCAGCCCCAGAGGCAGAAGACATACCCTAATCTAACTGCCTGTAGCTCAGCCCCAGAGGCAGAAGACATACCCTAATCTAACTGCCTGTAGCTCAGCCCCAGAGGCAGAAGACATACCCTAATCTAACTGTCTGTAGCTCAGCCCCAGAGGCAGAAGACATACCCTAATCTAACTGTCTGTAGCTCAGCCCCAGAGGCAGAAGACATACCCTAATCTAACTGCCTGTAGCTCAGCCCCAGAGGCAGAAGACATACCCTAATCTAACTGTCTGTAGCTCAGCCCCAGAGGCAGAAGACATACCCTAATCTAACTGCCTGTAGCTCAGCCCCAGAGGCAGAAGACATACCCTAATCTAACTGCCTGTAGCTCAGCCCCAGAGGCAGAAGACATACCCTAATCTAACTGCCTGTAGCTCAGCCCCAGAGGCAGAAGACATACCCTAATCTAACTGCCTGTAGCTCAGCCCCAGAGGCAGAAGACATACCCTAATCTAACTGCCTGTAGCTCAGCCCCAGAGGCAGAAGACATACCCTAATCTAACTGCCTGTAGCTCAGCCCCAGAGGCAGAAGACATACCCTAAATCTAACTGCCTGTAGCTCAGCCCCAGAGGCAGAAGACATACCCTAATCTAACTGCCTGTAGCTCAGCCCCAGAGGCAGAAGACATACCCTAATCTAACTGCCTGTAGCTCAGCCCCAGAGGCAGAAGACATACCCTAATCTAACTGCCTGTAGCTCAGCCCCAGAGGCAGAAGACATACCCTAATCTAACTGCCTGTAGCTCAGCCCCAGAGGCAGAAGACATACCCTAATCTAACTGCCTGTAGCTCAGCCCCAGAGGCAGAAGACATACCCTAATCTAACTGCCTGTAGCTCAGCCCCAGAGGCTGAAGACATACCCTAATCTAACTGCCTGTAGCTCAGCCCCAGAGGCAGAAGACATACCCTAATCTAACTGCCTGTAGCTCAGCCCCAGAGGCAGAAGACATACCCTAATCTAACTGCCTGTAGCTCAGCCCCAGAGGCAGAAGACATACCCAAATCTAACTGCCTGTAGCTCAGCCCCAGAGGCAGAAGACATACCTAATCTAACTGCCTGTAGCTCAGCCCCAGAGGCAGAAGACATACCCTAATCTAACTGCCTGTAGCTCAGCCCCAGAGGCAGAAGACATACCCTAATCTAACTGCCTGTAGCTCAGCCCCAGAGGCAGAAGACATACCCTAATCTAACTGCCTGTAGCTCAGCCCCAGAGGCAGAAGACATACCCTAATCTAACTGCCTGTAGCTCAGCCCCAGAGGCAGAAGACATACCCTAATCTAACTGCCTGTAGCTCAGCCCCAGAGGCTGAAGACATACCCTAATCTAACTGCCTGTAGCTCAGCCCCAGAGGCAGAAGACATACCCTAATCTAACTGCCTGTAGCTCAGCCCCAGAGGCAGAAGACATACCCTAATCTAACTGCCTGTAGCTCAGCCCCAGAGGCAGAAGACAGAAGACATACCCAAATCTAACTGCCTGTAGCTCAGCCCCAGAGGCAGAAGACATACCCTAAACTCTAACTGCCTGTAGCTCAGCCCCAGAGGCAGAAGACATACCCTAATCTAACTGCCTGTAGCTCAGCCCCAGAGGCAGAAGACATACCCAATCTAACTGCCTGTAGCTCAGCCCCAGAGGCAGAAGACATACCCTAATCTAACTGCCTGTAGCTCAGCCCCAGAGGCAGAAGACATACCCTAATCTAACTGCCTGTAGCTCAGCCCCAGAGGCAGAAGACATACCCTAATCTAACTGCCTGTAGCTCAGCCCCAGAGGCAGAAGACATACCCTAATCTAACTGCCTGTAGCTCAGCCCCAGAGGCAGAAGACATACCCTAATCTAACTGTCTGTAGCTCAGCCCCAGAGGCAGAAGACATACCCTAATCTAACTGCCTGTAGCTCAGCCCCAGAGGCAGAAGACATACCCTAATCTAACTGCCTGTAGCTCAGCCCCAGAGGCAGAAGACATACCCTAATCTAACTGCCTGTAGCTCAGCCCCAGAGGCAGAAGACATACCCTAATCTAACTGTCTGTAGCTCAGCCCCAGAGGCAGAAGACATACCTGCCTAAGCCCCAGAGGCAGAAGACATCCCTAACTGTCTGTAGCTCAGCCCCAGAGGCAGAAGACATACCCTAATCTAACTGTCTGTAGCTCAGCCCCAGAGGCAGAAGACATACCCTAATCTAACTGCCTGTAGCTCAGCCCCAGAGGCAAGGATACGCATATTCTTGGTATCATTTGAATGGAAACATTCTGAAGTTCGTGGAAATGTTAATTGAATGTAGGAGAATATAACACAGTAGATCTGGTGGAAGAAAAGAGAAAGAAAGAGCATACGTTTTCTGTTTTTATTGTTGTAGCATCATCTTTCACATGTACTAGAACAGCCACACAGTCAGATAGGATGCTGGAGATCATTTTGATGGATAACACAAGAGGGCAACTGTATATATACAGTGGGGCAAAAAAGTATTTAGTCAGCCACCAATTGTGCAAGTTCTCCCACTTAAAAAGATGAGAGAGGCCTGTAATTTTCATTATAGGTACACTTAAACTATGACAGACAAAATTAGAAAAAACATTCTCCAGAAAATCACAATGTAGGATTTTTAATGAATTTATTTGCAAATGATGGTGGAAAATAAGTATTTGGTCACCTACAAACAAGCAAGATTTCTGGCCCTCACAGACCTGTAACTTCTTCTTTAAGATAAATGCACTGTAATTCACTATAGATAAACATCTGCTAGATTTCTAAAATGTAAATGTAAGTGATTGTGTGTGTGTGTGTGTGTGTGTGTGTGTGTGTGTGTGTGTGTGTGGTTGGGTTGGTTGGGTCTTCTATCCCTGTGGGGATCAGCCTCGGCCTGTGTCTAGTGAGGTAGCAGGCCTGAAGTGAAGCCTTTGATCAGTCAGTCTGGCAGGGGGCACAACCCTCCACCTGCTCTTAGATCATCACTAAACACACATCCATCTAGCTGCAGGTTAGAAGCAGCCCTTTGATATAGATGGGGCATGTAGCTATACACCCTCCTCAGCTACACACCCTCCACAGCTACACACCCTCCTCAGCTATACACCCTCCTCAGCTACACACCCTCCTCAGCTATACACCCTCCTCAGCTACACACCCTCCACAGCTACACACCCTCCACAGCTACACACCCTCCACAGCTACACACCCTCCTCAGCTACACACCCTCCTCAGCTACACACCCTCCACAGCTACATACCCTCCTCAGCTATACACCCTCCACAGCTACATACCCTCCACAGCTACATACCCTCCTCAGCTATACACCCTCCACAGCTACACACCCTCCTCAGCTAGCTACATACCCTCCTCAGCTACACACCCTCCACAGCTACACACCCTCCACAGCTACACACCCTCCTCAGCTACACACACCCTCACCCTCAGCTACACACCCTCCTCAGCTATACACCCTCCACAGCTACATACCCTCCTCAGCTACACACCCTCCACAGCTACACACCCTCCACAGCTACACAACCTTCACAGCTACATACCCTCCCCAGCTACACACCCTCCTCAGCTACATACCCTCCTCAGCTATACACCCTCCACAGCTACATACCCTCCTCAGCTACATACCCTCCTCAGCTATACACCCTCCACAGCTACACACCCTCCTCAGCTATACACCCTCCACAGCTACATACCCTCCTCAGCTATACACCCTCCACAGCTACACACCCTCCACAGCTACACACCCTCCACAGCTACACACCCTCCAAAGCTACATACCGTCCTCAGCTACATACCCTCCCCAGCTACACACCCTCCTCAGCTATACACCCTTCTCAGCTATACACCCTACCCAGCTACACACCCTCCACAGCTACATACCCTCCTC
>NW_024608264.1:0-15000 GCF_018296145.1 Oncorhynchus tshawytscha | reverse complement strand
ACAGTCTGATGGTCTGGTAATAGAAGCTGTTCAACAGTCTGATGGTCTGGTAATATAAGCTGTTCAACAGTCTGATGGTCTGGTAATAGAAGCTGTTCAACAGTCTGATGGTCTGGTAATAGAAGCTGTTCAACAGTCTGATGGTCTGGTAATAGAAGCTGTTCAACAGTCTGATGGTCTGGTAATAGAAGCTGTTCAACAGTCTGATGGTCTGGTAATAGAAGCTGTTCAACAGTCTGATGGTCTGGTAATAGAAGCTGTTCAACAGTCTGATGGTCTGGTAATAGAAGCTGTTCAACAGTCTGATGGTCTGGTAATAGAAGCTGTTCAACAGTCAGTCTGTCTGATGGTCTGGTGATAGAAGCTGTTCAACAGTCTGATGGTCTGGTAATAGAAGCTGTTCAACAGTCTGATGGTCTGGTAATAGAAGCTGTTCAACAGTCTGATGGTCTGGTAATAGAAGCTGTTCAACAGTCTGATGGTCTGGTGATAGAAGCTGTTCAACAGTCTGATGGTCTGGTGATAGAAGCTGTTCAACAGTCTGATGGTCTGGTGATAGAAGCTGTTCAACAGTCTGATGGTCTGGTGATAGAAGCTGTTCAACAGTCTGATGGTCTGGTAATAGAAGCTGTTCAACAGTCTGATGGTCTGGTGTTAGAAGCTGTTCTGCAGTCTGATGGTCTGGTGTTAGAAGCTGTTCTACAGTCTGATGGTCTGGTGATAGAAGCTGTTCTACAGTCTGATGGTCTGGTGATAGAAGCTGTTCTACAGTCTGATGGTCTGGTGATAGAAGCTGTTCAACAGTCTGATGGTCTGGTGATAGAAGCTGTTCAACAGTCTGATGGTCTGGTGATAGAAGCTGTTCAACAGTCTGATGGTCTGGTGATAGAAGCTGTTCAACAGTCTGATGGTCTGGTGATAGAAGCTGTTCAACAGTCTGATGGTATAGAAGCTGTTCAACAGTCTGATGGTCTGGTGATAGAAGCTGTTCAACAGTCTGATGGTCTGGTGATAGAAGCTGTTCAACAGTCTGATGGTCTGGTGATAGAAGCTGTTCAACAGTCTGATGGTCTGGTGATAGAAGCTGTTCAACAGTCTGATGGTCTGGTGATAGAAGCTGTTCAACAGTCTGATGGTCTGGTGATAGAAGCTGTTCAACAGTCTGATGGTCTGGTGATAGAAGCTGTTCAACAGTCTGATGTTCTGGTGATAGAAGCTGTTCAACAGTCTGATGGTCTGGTGATAGAAGCTGTTCAACAGTCTGATGGTCTGGTAATTGAAGCTGTTCAACAGTATGATGGTCTGGTAATAGAAGCTGTTCAACAGTCTGATGGTCTGGTGATAGAAGCTGTTCAACAGTCTGATGGTCTGGTGATAGAAGCTGTTCAACAGTCTGATGGTCTGGTGATAGAAGCTGTTCAACAGTCTGATGGTCTGGTGATAGAAGCTGTTCAACAGTCTGATGGTCTGGTGATAGAAGCTGTTCAACAGTCTGATGGTCTGGTGATAGAAGCTGTTCAACAGTCTGATGGTCTGGTGATAGAAGCTGTTCAACAGTCTGAGAAGCTGTTCAACAGTCTAATGGTCTGGTGATAGAAGCTGTTCAACAGTCTGATGGTCTGGTGATAGAAGCTGTTCAACAGTCTGATGGTCTGGTAATAGAAGCTGTTCAACAGTCTGATGGTCTGGTAATAGAAGCTGTTCAACAGTCTGATGGTCTGATGGTCTGGTGATAGAAGCTGTTCAACAGTCTGATGGTCTGGTAATAGAAGCTGTTCTGTTCAACAGTCTGATGGTCTGGTGATAGAAGCTGTTCAACAGTCTGATGGTCTGGTGATAGAAGCTGTTCAACAGTCTGATGGTCTGTTCAACAGTCTGATGGTAATAGAAGCTGTTCAACAGTCTGATGGTCTGGTAATAGAAGCTGTTCAACAGTCTGATGGTCTGGTGATAGAAGCTGTTCAACAGTCTGATGGTCTGGTGATAGAAGCTGTTCAACAGTCTGATGGTCTGGTGATAGAAGCTGTTCAACAGTCTGATGGTCTGGTGATAGAAGCTGTTCAACAGTCTGATGGTCTGGTGATAGAAGCTGTTCAACAGTCTGATGGTCTGGTGATAGAAGCTGTTCAACAGTCTGATGGTCTGGTGATAGAAGCTGTTCAACAGTCTGATGGTAATAGAAGCAGTTCAATAGTCTGATGGTCTGGTGATAGAAGCTGTTCAACAGTCTGATGGTAATAGAAGCAGTTCAACAGTCTGATGGTCTGGTGATAGAAGCTGTTCAACAGTCTGATGGTGGTAATAGAAGCTGTTCAACAGTCTGATGGTCTGGTAATATAAGCTGTTCAACAGTCTGATGGTCTGGTAATAGAAGCTGTTCAACAGTCTGATGGTCTGGTAATAGAAGCTGTTTCTGATGGTCTGGTAATAGAAGCTGGTTTTTACTCTTGGTCTTAGCTCTGATGCACCTGTACTGACTCCGTCTGTCTGACCGTAGCCAAATGAACAGTCTTTGGCTCGGGTGCCTGGGGTCCTAAATGATCTTCTTGGCCTTTGCCCGCAACACCCTCTGGAGAGCCACGCGGTTCCGGGCGGAGAAGTTACAGTTTGTGAGGGTCTTTGAGGCCATGCTGAATTTCTTCAGCCACCTGAGGTTGTAGAGGAACTATTGCAATTCACCTTTTACAGGCGTTGATCCAGCGTTTGTGTAGACCACGTTCACAGTAAACGCTGTATATGTTGGCTCACTCAGAAAATTTGATTTAAATGGCGCATAGCAGAACCATTGTGATCGGTTTGAATCCCGGCCTTAATATCTTAATAGAGGCCTATTCCAGCCCTTAGCACCTAGTGGACAACAACACAACAACAAAACTACTACTCCCTCATACCAGCACATCATCATCTACACTCATAACCCATCCTGATAAGATCCCCATGGGGGAAGAAAGAGACAGAGAGAGGGAGAGAGGGGGAGAGGGGGAGGGAGAGAGAGGGAGAGGGAGGAAGAGAGTGAAAGAGAGAAAGAGAAAGGGGGAGAAAGCGAGACGGAGGAAAATAGTGAGGGAGTGAAATAGGGAGAGAGGGAGCGAGAAAGAGAAAGAAAGAGAGAGGAGACACAGAAAGAGACAGACCCATATCCACTCTGCTTGATGAGATAACCATGGGGAACTTGTAGAACTTGTAGAACTCTAGCAGAGCCAATGAGCTGAAGCCTCAGACTGAGTAGCTGGGTTTGTTATGATGTCCCACTGCATGCTGGGAGGTTTAATAGGAGCGCTCAGAGCTGTTCTATCCAGCCTGTCAGGAACACTGATTTCAAACAGCCATGTTGTCTCATGCTAATGCTGTACCTCACATTAGGTCTGATGTTAGAATGGTTGATAATGGGCAGTAATTATCATTGCAGGTGCTACTGCTGACAGACATTGACAAAGACAATATTCCCCAGGCTCCTCGGTCATGTGTGTGTGTGTGGTGAGATATAAAAGTGTGTGTGTGTGTGTGTGTGTGTCTGTGTGTGTCATCAAAGCTATTTCCTCTAATCAGCTATGCAGAGCTCTCCAGAGACATCATCACTATGACAACTCTGCCAGACTGAGAAGCACTCTCCCCTTCTCTCTCTGTCGTTATCTCTTTCTCTCTCTCACTCTCTCACTCTCTCTCTTTCTTTCTCTCTATTATTTCCCCCTTTTTGTTCCTGTGTATTCTGGGTAAAGTCAGAGTTCCTCTGTGAGTGAGAATTAAATGGAGTAGGAGAGAGAGGATTGGTTGAAAAGTTTGCAGAGAGGTGGAGGAGAGAAAGGGGAGGAGGAAAGGAGGGACCATTAGAGTGAGAGATGGATGGAGGGAGGGAAGGAAGGAAGGAGGGATGTGGGATCCCATGTAGGAAACAGCAGATGGAGACGCAGCAGGTGTCGTGGGGAAGAGAGACCTCCACTCCTCTTCTCCTCCACTCCTCCACTCCTCCTCTTCTGAACGTTCCGCTATGATGCTTCCTGACAGCATGGGAATAATAATCTGTAACACAATCTTTCTCTTTAACCACTAACATCCCCTCTCCCCTCCCCCTCCCCTCCCCTCCCTCCCCCTCCCCTCCCCTCCCTCCCTCCCCTCCCCCTCCTCTCCCCTCCTCTCCTCTCCTCTCCTCTCCTCTCCCCCCCCTCCTCTCTCCTCTCTTCCCCTCCCCTCCTCTCTCCCTCTCTTCCCCTCTCCTCTCTCCTCTCTTCCCCTCCCCTCCCTCTCTCCTCTCTTTCCCATCCCCTCCTTTCTCCTTTCTTCCCCTCCCCTCCGCTCTCTTCCCCTCCCCTCCGCTCTCCTCTCTTCCCCTCCCCTCCTCTCTCCTCTCTTCCCCTCTCCCCTCTCCTCTCTCCTCTCTTCCCCTCTCCCCTCTCCTCTCTCCTCTCTCCTCTCTTCCCCGCCCCTCTCCCCTCTTCTCTCCTCTCTGCCCCTCCCCTCCTCTCTCCTCTCTTCCCCTCTCCTCTCTCCTCTCTTCCCCTCCCCTCCCCTCCCCTCCCCTCCTCTCCCCTCCCCTCTCCCCCCCTCCTCTCTTCTCTCTTCCCCTCCCTCCTCTCCCCTCCTCTCTCCTCTCTTCCCCTCCCATCCTCTCTCCTCTCTTCCCCTCTCCTCTCTTCCCCTCCCCTCCTCTCTCCTATTTTCCCCTCCCCTCTCCTCTCACCTCCTCTCCTGCAATTTTGCTTAAAAGTAGTGTTGTTGAAATATATTTTAGTGTACTATTCTCCTTACCGTAAAACATATTACAGATCCCTGCTGTAAATGTACAGCAGAGATGATGTTTTGTTTTACTGTAAAGAAAAAATAACTGTAAAATATATTACAGCATCTCTGTTGTAAAGCAAAATTACAGTATTAAGTTGGATGGAAACTCTTGTGCCAGTATAATGCTGTACATTTACAGTGAAATTCTCCATGAAATCTAAATGTAAGAAAAACAATACATTTCTACATAAAATAATTTTATTCAAATTGGTTACAACATTAACAACAAATGAACAACATAATTGGTAATAGAAGTAACAACAGTTAACACATATGTAACCAAATACGCTCATCATTACAACACTAATTTTAAACTACAGTATATTGTGTGCCTGTGTATTTCTATTTGTATTGATTTTGGATCCTCATTAGCCGCTGCCAAAGTAGCAGCTACTCTTCCTGGGGTCCATTAGTTCCTGCCAAAGCAACAGCTACTCTTCCTGGGGTCCATTAGTTCCTGCCAAAGCAGCAGCTACTCTTCCTGGGGTCCATTAGTTCCTGCCAAAGCAGCAGCTACTCTTCCTGGGGTCCATTAGTTCCTGCCAAAGCAGCAGCTACTCTTCCTGGGGTCCATTAGTTCCAAAGCAGCAGCTGCCTGGGGTCCAAAGCAGCAGCTACTCTTCCTGGGGTCCATTAGTTCCTGCCAAAGCAGCAGCTACTCTTCCTGGGGTCCATTAGTTCCTGCCAAAGCAGCAGCTACTCTTCCTGGGGTCCATTAGTTCCTGCCAAAGCAGCAGCTACTCTTCCTGGGGTCCATTAGTTCCTGCCAAAGCAGCAGCTACTCTTCCTGGGGTCCATTAGTTCCTGCCAAAGCAGCAGCTACTCTTCCTGGGGTCCATTAGTTCCTGCCAAAGCAGCAGCTACTCTTCCTGGGGTCCATTAGTTCCTGCCAAAGCAGCAGCTACTCTTCCTGGGGTCCATTAGTTCCTGCCAAAGCAGCAGCTACTCTTCCTGGGGTCTATTAGTTCCTGCCAAAGCAGCAGCTACTCTTCCTGGGGTCCAGCAAAATGAAGGCAGTTTGTACAATTTAAAAAATTACAATACATTCACAGATTTCACAACACACTGTGTGCCCTCAGGCCCCTACTCCACCACTAGCACATATCTACAGTACTAAATCAATGTGTATGTATAATGTGTACATTCTCATGTGTGTGTGTGTGTGTGTGTGTGTGTGTGTGTGTGTGTGTGTGTGTGTGTGTGTGTGTGTGTGTGTGTGTGTGTGTGTGTGTGTGTGTGTGTGTGTGTGTGTGTGTGTGTGTGTGTGTGTGTGTGTGTGTGTGTGTGTTTGTGTGTGTGTGTGTGTGTGTGTGTGTTTGTGTGTGTGTGTGTGTGTGTGTGTGTGTGTGTGTGTGTATATGCATGTGTCTGGGCCAATGTTTGTGTTGCTTCACAGTCCCCGCTGTTCCATAAGGTGTTTTGTTGTCAGTTTTTTATCTAATTTTACTGCTTGGGGCAGTCGAATGATGTGGAATAGAGTTCCATGTAGTCATGGCTCTATGTAGTACTGTGTGCCTCCCATAGTCTGTTCTGGACTTGGGGACTGTGAAGAGACCTCTTGTGGCATGTCTTGTGGGGTATGCATGGGTGTCTGTCTAAACTACTGGCGCACAGCTCGGAGCATTCAACATGTCAATACCTCTCATAAAAAAAAAGTAGTGATGAAGTCCACTTTCAGCCAGCAGAGATTGACATGTATATTATTAATATTATCTCTCTGTGTACATCCAAGGCCCAGCCGTGCTGCCCTGTTCTTAGCCAATTGCAATTTTCCTAAGTCCTTTTTGTGGCACCACACGACTGAACAGTAGTCCAGGTGCCACAACACTAGGGCCTGTAGGACCTGCCTTGTTGACAGTGTTGTTAAGAAGGTAGAAACTAGGGCCTGTAGGACCTGCCTTGTTGACAGTGTTGTTAAGAAGGTAGAAACTAGGGCCTGTAGGACCTGCCTTGTTGACAGTGTTGTTAAGAAGGTAGAAACTAGGGCCTATAGGACCTGCCTTGTTGACAGTGTTGTTAAGAAGGTAGAAACTAGGGCCTGTAGGACCTGCCTTGTTGACAGTGTTGTTAAGAAGGTAGAAACTAGGGCCTGTAGGACCTGCCTTGTTGACAGTGTTGTTAAGAAGGTAGAAACTAGGGCCTGTAGGACCTGCCTTGTTGACAGTGATGTTAAGAAGGTAGAAACTAGGGCCTGTAGGACCTGCCTTGTTGACAGTGTTGTCCTGCCTTGTTGATAGTGTTGTTAAGAAGGTAGAAACTAGGGCCTGTAGGACCTGCCTTGTTGATAGTGTTGTTAAGAAGGTAGAAACTAGGGCCTGTAGGACCTGCCTTGTTGATAGTGTTGTTAAGAAGGTAGAAACTAGGGCCTGTAGGACCTGCCTTGTTGATAGTGTTGTTAAGAAGGTAGAAACTAGGGCCTGTAGGACCTGCCTTGTTGATAGTGTTGTTAAGAAGGTAGAAACTAGGGCCTGTAGGACCTGCCTTGTTGATAGTGTTGTTAAGAAGGTAGAAACTAGGGCCTGTAGGACCTGCCTTGTTGATAGTGTTGTTAAGAAGGTAGAAACTAGGGCCTGTAGGACCTGCCTTGTTGATAGTGTTGTTAAGAAGGTAGAAACTAGGGCCTGTAGGACCTGCCTTGTTGATAGTGTTGTTAAGAAGGTAGAAACTAGGGCCTGTAGGACCTGCCTTGTTGATAGTGTTGTTAAGAAGGTAGAAACTAGGGCCTGTAGGACCTGCCTTGTTGATAGTGTTGTTAAGAAGGTAGAAACTAGGGCCTGTAGGACCTGCCTTGTTGATAGTGTTGTTAAGAAGGTAGAAACTAGGGCCTGTAGGACCTGCCTTGTTGATAGTGTTGTTAAGAAGGTAGAAACTAGGGCCTGTAGGACCTGCCTTGTTGATAGTGTTGTTAAGAAGGTAGAAACTAGGGCCTGTAGGACCTGCCTTGTTGATAGTGTTGTTAAGAAGGTAGAAACTAGGGCCTGTAGGACCTGCCTTGTTGATAGTGTTGTTAAGAAGGTAGAAACTAGGGCCTGTAGGACCTGCCTTGTTGATAGTGTTGTTAAGAAGGTAGAAACTAGGGCCTGTAGGACCTGCCTTGTTGATAGTGTTGTTAAGAAGGTAGAAACTAGGGCCTGTAGGACCTGCCTTGTTGATAGTGTTGTTAAGAAGGTAGAAACTAGGGCCTGTAGGACCTGCCTTGTTGATAGTGTTGTTAAGAAGGTAGAAACTAGGGCCTGTAGGACCTGCCTTGTTGATAGTGTTGTTAAGAAGGTAGAAACTAGGGCCTGTAGGACCTGCCTTGTTGATAGTGTTGTTAAGAAGGTAGAAACTAGGGCCTGTAGGACCTGCCTTGTTGATAGTGTTGTTAAGAAGGTAGAAACTAGGGCCTGTAGGACCTGCCTTGTTGATAGTGTTGTTAAGAAGGTAGAAACTAGGGCCTGTAGGACCTGCCTTGTTGATAGTGTTGTTAAGAAGGTAGAAACTAGGGCCTGTAGGACCTGCCTTGTTGATAGTGTTGTTAAGAAGGTAGAAACTAGGGCCTGTAGGACCTGCCTTGTTGATAGTGTTGTTAAGAAGGTAGAAACTAGGGCCTGTAGGACCTGCCTTGTTGATAGTGTTGTTAAGAAGGTAGAAACTAGGGCCTGTAGGACCTGCCTTGTTGATAGTGTTGTTAAGAAGGTAGAAACTAGGGCCTGTAGGACCTGCCTTGTTGATAGTGTTGTTAAGAAGGTAGAAACTAGGGCCTGTAGGACCTGCCTTGTTGATAGTGTTGTTAAGAAGGTAGAAACTAGGGCCTGTAGGACCTGCCTTGTTGATAGTGTTGTTAAGAAGGTAGAAACTAGGGCCTGTAGGACCTGCCTTGTTGATAGTGTTGTTAAGAAGGTAGAAACTAGGGCCTGTAGGACCTGCCTTGTTGATAGTGTTGTTAAGAAGGTAGAAACTAGGGCCTGTAGGACCTGCCTTGTTGATAGTGTTGTTAAGAAGGTAGAAACTAGGGCCTGTAGGACCTGCCTTGTTGATAGTGTTGTTAAGAAGGTAGAAACTAGGGCCTGTAGGACCTGCCTTGTTGATAGTGTTGTTAAGAAGGTAGAAACTAGGGCCTGTAGGACCTGCCTTGTTGATAGTGTTGTTAAGAAGGTAGAAACTAGGGCCTGTAGGACCTGCCTTGTTGATAGTGTTGTTAAGAAGGTAGAAACTAGGGCCTGTAGGACCTGCCTTGTTGATAGTGTTGTTAAGAAGGTAGAAACTAGGGCCTGTAGGACCTGCCTTGTTGATAGTGTTGTTAAGAAGGTAGAAACTAGGGCCTGTAGGACCTGCCTTGTTGATAGTGTTGTTAAGAAGGTAGAAACTAGGGCCTGTAGGACCTGCCTTGTTGATAGTGTTGTTAAGAAGGTAGAAACTAGGGCCTGTAGGACCTGCCTTGTTGATAGTGTTGTTAAGAAGGTAGAAACTAGGGCCTGTAGGACCTGCCTTGTTGATAGTGTTGTTAAGAAGGTAGAAACTAGGGCCTGTAGGACCTGCCTTGTTGATAGTGTTGTTAAGAAGGTAGAAACTAGGGCCTGTAGGACCTGCCTTGTTGATAGTGTTGTTAAGAAGGTAGAAACTAGGGCCTGTAGGACCTGCCTTGTTGATAGTGTTGTTAAGAAGGTAGAAACTAGGGCCTGTAGGACCTGCCTTGTTGATAGTGTTGTTAAGAAGGTAGAAACTAGGGCCTGTAGGACCTGCCTTGTTGATAGTGTTGTTAAGAAGGTAGAAACTAGGGCCTGTAGGACCTGCCTTGTTGATAGTGTTGTTAAGAAGGTAGAAACTAGGGCCTGTAGGACCTGCCTTGTTGATAGTGTTGTTAAGAAGGTAGAAACTAGGGCCTGTAGGACCTGCCTTGTTGATAGTGTTGTTAAGAAGGTAGAAACTAGGGCCTGTAGGACCTGCCTTGTTGATAGTGTTGTTAAGAAGGTAGAAACTAGGGCCTGTAGGACCTGCCTTGTTGATAGTGTTGTTAAGAAGGTAGAAACTAGGGCCTGTAGGACCTGCCTTGTTGATAGTGTTGTTAAGAAGGTAGAAACTAGGGCCTGTAGGACCTGCCTTGTTGATAGTGTTGTTAAGAAGGTAGAAACTAGGGCCTGTAGGACCTGCCTTGTTGATAGTGTTGTTAAGAAGGTAGAAACTAGGGCCTGTAGGACCTGCCTTGTTGATAGTGTTGTTAAGAAGGTAGAAACTAGGGCCTGTAGGACCTGCCTTGTTGATAGTGTTGTTAAGAAGGTAGAAACTAGGGCCTGTAGGACCTGCCTTGTTGATAGTGTTGTTAAGAAGGTAGAAACTAGGGCCTGTAGGACCTGCCTTGTTGATAGTGTTGTTAAGAAGGTAGAAACTAGGGCCTGTAGGACCTGCCTTGTTGATAGTGTTGTTAAGAAGGTAGAAACTAGGGCCTGTAGGACCTGCCTTGTTGATAGTGTTGTTAAGAAGGTAGAAACTAGGGCCTGTAGGACCTGCCTTGTTGATAGTGTTGTTAAGAAGGTAGAAACTAGGGCCTGTAGGACCTGCCTTGTTGATAGTGTTGTTAAGAAGGTAGAAACTAGGGCCTGTAGGACCTGCCTTGTTGATAGTGTTGTTAAGAAGGTAGAAACTAGGGCCTGTAGGACCTGCCTTGTTGATAGTGTTGTTAAGAAGGTAGAAACTAGGGCCTGTAGGACCTGCCTTGTTGATAGTGTTGTTAAGAAGGTAGAAACTAGGGCCTGTAGGACCTGCCTTGTTGATAGTGTTGTTAAGAAGGTAGAAACTAGGGCCTGTAGGACCTGCCTTGTTGATAGTGTTGTTAAGAAGGTAGAAACTAGGGCCTGTAGGACCTGCCTTGTTGATAGTGTTGTTAAGAAGGTAGAAACTAGGGCCTGTAGGACCTGCCTTGTTGATAGTGTTGTTAAGAAGGTAGAAACTAGGGCCTGTAGGACCTGCCTTGTTGATAGTGTTGTTAAGAAGGTAGAAACTAGGGCCTGTAGGACCTGCCTTGTTGATAGTGTTGTTAAGAAGGTAGAAACTAGGGCCTGTAGGACCTGCCTTGTTGATAGTGTTGTTAAGAAGGTAGAAACTAGGGCCTGTAGGACCTGCCTTGTTGATAGTGTTGTTAAGAAGGTAGAAACTAGGGCCTGTAGGACCTGCCTTGTTGATAGTGTTGTTAAGAAGGTAGAAACTAGGGCCTGTAGGACCTGCCTTGTTGATAGTGTTGTTAAGAAGGTAGAAACTAGGGCCTGTAGGACCTGCCTTGTTGATAGTGTTGTTAAGAAGGTAGAAACTAGGGCCTGTAGGACCTGCCTTGTTGATAGTGTTGTTAAGAAGGTAGAAACTAGGGCCTGTAGGACCTGCCTTGTTGATAGTGTTGTTAAGAAGGTAGAAACTAGGGCCTGTAGGACCTGCCTTGTTGATAGTGTTGTTAAGAAGGTAGAAACTAGGGCCTGTAGGACCTGCCTTGTTGATAGTGTTGTTAAGAAGGTAGAAACTAGGGCCTGTAGGACCTGCCTTGTTGATAGTGTTGTTAAGAAGGTAGAAACTAGGGCCTGTAGGACCTGCCTTGTTGATAGTGTTGTTAAGAAGGTAGAAACTAGGGCCTGTAGGACCTGCCTTGTTGATAGTGTTGTTAAGAAGGTAGAAACTAGGGCCTGTAGGACCTGCCTTGTTGATAGTGTTGTTAAGAAGGTAGAAACTAGGGCCTGTAGGACCTGCCTTGTTGACAGTGTTGTTAAGAAGGTAGAAACTAGGGCCTGTAGGACCTGCCTTGTTGATAGTGTTGTTAAGAAGGTAGAAACTAGGGCCTGTAGGACCTGCCTTGTTGATAGTGTTGTTAAGAAGGTAGAAACTAGGGCCTGTAGGACCTGCCTTGTTGATAGTGTTGTTAAGAAGGTAGAAACTAGGGCCTGTAGGACCTGCCTTGTTGATAGTGTTGTTAAGAAGGTAGAAACTAGGGCCTGTAGGACCTGCCTTGTTGATAGTGTTGTTAAGAAGGTAGAAACTAGGGCCTGTAGGACCTGCCTTGTTGATAGTGTTGTTAAGAAGGTAGAAACTAGGGCCTGTAGGACCTGCCTTGTTGATAGTGTTGTTAAGAAGGTAGAAACTAGGGCCTGTAGGACCTGCCTTGTTGATAGTGTTGTTAAGAAGGTAGAAACTAGGGCCTGTAGGACCTGCCTTGTTGATAGTGTTGTTAAGAAGGTAGAAACTAGGGCCTGTAGGACCTGCCTTGTTGATAGTGTTGTTAAGAAGGTAGAAACTAGGGCCTGTAGGACCTGCCTTGTTGATAGTGTTGTTAAGAAGGTAGAAACTAGGGCCTGTAGGACCTGCCTTGTTGATAGTGTTGTTAAGAAGGTAGAAACTAGGGCCTGTAGGACCTGCCTTGTTGATAGTGTTGTTAAGAAGGTAGAAACTAGGGCCTGTAGGACCTGCCTTGTTGATAGTGTTGTTAAGAAGGTAGAAACTAGGGCCTGTAGGACCTGCCTTGTTGATAGTGTTGTTAAGAAGGTAGAAACTAGGGCCTGTAGGACCTGCCTTGTTGATAGTGTTGTTAAGAAGGTAGAAACTAGGGCCTGTAGGACCTGCCTTGTTGATAGTGTTGTTAAGAAGGTAGAAACTAGGGCCTGTAGGACCTGCCTTGTTGATAGTGTTGTTAAGAAGGTAGAAACTAGGGCCTGTAGGACCTGCCTTGTTGATAGTGTTGTTAAGAAGGTAGAAACTAGGGCCTGTAGGACCTGCCTTGTTGATAGTGTTGTTAAGAAGGTAGAAACTAGGGCCTGTAGGACCTGCCTTGTTGACAGTGTTGTTAAGAAGGTAGAAACTAGGGCCTGTAGGACCTGCCTTGTTGATAGTGTTGTTAAGAAGGTAGAAACTAGGGCCTGTAGGACCTGCCTTGTTGATAGTGTTGTTAAGAAGGTAGAAACTAGGGCCTGTAGGACCTGCCTTGTTGATAGTGTTGTTAAGAAGGTAGAAACTAGGGCCTGTAGGACCTGCCTTGTTGATAGTGTTGTTAAGAAGGTAGAAACTAGGGCCTGTAGGACCTGCCTTGTTGATAGTGTTGTTAAGAAGGTAGAAACTAGGGCCTGTAGGACCTGCCTTGTTGATAGTGTTGTTAAGAAGGTAGAAACTAGGGCCTGTAGGACCTGCCTTGTTGATAGTGTTGTTAAGAAGGTAGAAACTAGGGCCTGTAGGACCTGCCTTGTTGATAGTGTTGTTAAGAAGGTAGAAACTAGGGCCTGTAGGACCTGCCTTGTTGATAGTGTTGTTAAGAAGGTAGAAACTAGGGCCTGTAGGACCTGCCTTGTTGATAGTGTTGTTAAGAAGGTAGAAACTAGGGCCTGTAGGACCTGCCTTGTTGATAGTGTTGTTAAGAAGGTAGAAACTAGGGCCTGTAGGACCTGCCTTGTTGATAGTGTTGTTAAGAAGGTAGAAACTAGGGCCTGTAGGACCTGCCTTGTTGATAGTGTTGTTAAGAAGGTAGAAACTAGGGCCTGTAGGACCTGCCTTGTTGATAGTGTTGTTAAGAAGGTAGAAACTAGGGCCTGTAGGACCTGCCTTGTTGATAGTGTTGTTAAGAAGGTAGAAACTAGGGCCTGTAGGACCTGCCTTGTTGATAGTGTTGTTAAGAAGGTAGAAACTAGGGCCTGTAGGACCTGCCTTGTTGATAGTGTTGTTAAGAAGGTAGAAACTAGGGCCTGTAGGACCTGCCTTGTTGATAGTGTTGTTAAGAAGGTAGAAACTAGGGCCTGTAGGACCTGCCTTGTTGATAGTGTTGTTAAGAAGGTAGAAACTAGGGCCTGTAGGACCTGCCTTGTTGATAGTGTTGTTAAGAAGGTAGAAACTAGGGCCTGTAGGACCTGCCTTGTTGATAGTGTTGTTAAGAAGGTAGAAACTAGGGCCTGTAGGACCTGCCTTGTTGATAGTGTTGTTAAGAAGGTAGAAACTAGGGCCTGTAGGACCTGCCTTGTTGATAGTGTTGTTAAGAAGGTAGAAACTAGGGCCTGTAGGACCTGCCTTGTTGATAGTGTTGTTAAGAAGGTAGAAACTAGGGCCTGTAGGACCTGCCTTGTTGATAGTGTTGTTAAGAAGGTAGAAACTAGGGCCTGTAGGACCTGCCTTGTTGATAGTGTTGTTAAGAAGGTAGAAACTAGGGCCTGTAGGACCTGCCTTGTTGATAGTGTTGTTAAGAAGGTAGAAACTAGGGCCTGTAGGACCTGCCTTGTTGATAGTGTTGTTAAGAAGGTAGAAACTAGGGCCTGTAGGACCTGCCTTGTTGATAGTGTTGTTAAGAAGGTAGAAACTAGGGCCTGTAGGACCTGCCTTGTTGATAGTGTTGTTAAGAAGGTAGAAACTAGGGCCTGTAGGACCTGCCTTGTTGATAGTGTTGTTAAGAAGGTAGAAACTAGGGCCTGTAGGACCTGCCTTGTTGATAGTGTTGTTAAGAAGGTAGAAACTAGGGCCTGTAGGACCTGCCTTGTTGATAGTGTTGTTAAGAAGGTAGAAACTAGGGCCTGTAGGACCTGCCTTGTTGATAGTGTTGTTAAGAAGGTAGAAACTAGGGCCTGTAGGACCTGCCTTGTTGATAGTGTTGTTAAGAAGGTAGAAACTAGGGCCTGTAGGACCTGCCTTGTTGATAGTGTTGTTAAGAAGGTAGAAACTAGGGCCTGTAGGACCTGCCTTGTTGATAGTGTTGTTAAGAAGGTAGAAACTAGGGCCTGTAGGACCTGCCTTGTTGATAGTGTTGTTAAGAAGGTAGAAACTAGGGCCTGTAGGACCTGCCTTGTTGATAGTGTTGTTAAGAAGGTAGAAACTAGGGCCTGTAGGACCTGCCTTGTTGATAGTGTTGTTAAGAAGGTAGAAACTAGGGCCTGTAGGACCTGCCTTGTTGATAGTGTTGTTAAGAAGGTAGAAACTAGGGCCTGTAGGACCTGCCTTGTTGATAGTGTTGTTAAGAAGGTAGAAACTAGGGCCTGTAGGACCTGCCTTGTTGATAGTGTTGTTAAGAAGGTAGAAACTAGGGCCTGTAGGACCTGCCTTGTTGATAGTGTTGTTAAGAAGGTAGAAACTAGGGCCTGTAGGACCTGCCTTGTTGATAGTGTTGTTAAGAAGGTAGAAACTAGGGCCTGTAGGACCTGCCTTGTTGATAGTGTTGTTAAGAAGGTAGAAACTAGGGCCTGTAGGACCTGCCTTGTTGATAGTGTTGTTAAGAAGGTAGAAACTAGGGCC
>NW_024608263.1:52500-55378 GCF_018296145.1 Oncorhynchus tshawytscha | reverse complement strand
CACACACACACACACACACACACACACACACACACACACACACACACACACACAGAGAGAGAGAGGGAGAGAGAAAAAACATACTTTCTCTCAGCACTGCAGGGAGCATATGATACGCTCTTCTCCTGGCTTCTCTCTACAATGATACAACAGTTTTTCAGCTCTTGAGGATTCTGCAGCCAGTCTATGTGTGCTAGCATTTTCTCTGTCTGCAGCACGTCTATGTGTGCTAGCATCTCTCTGTCTGCAGCCAGTCTATGTGTGCTAGCATTTCTCTGTCTGCAGCAAGTCTATGTGTGCTAGCATTTCTCTGTCTGCAGCAAGTCTATGTGTGCTAGCATTCCTCTGTCTGCAGCAGTCTATGTGTGCTAGCATTTCTCTCTGTCTGCAGCAAGTCTATGTGCTAGCATCTCTCTGTCTGCAGCAAGTCTATGTGTGCTAGCATTCTCTGTCTGCAGCAAGTCTATGTGTGCTAGCATTTCTCTGTCTGCAGCAAGTCTATGTGTGCTAGCATTTCTCTGTCTGCAGCAAGTCTATGTGTGCTAGCATTTCTCTGTCTGCAGCAAGTCTACGTGTGCTAGCATCTCTCTGTCTGCAGCAAGTCTATGTGTGCTAGCATTTCTCTGTCTGCAGCAAGTCTATGTGTGCTAGCATCTATGTGTGCTAGCATTTCTCTGTCTGCAGCAAGTCTATGTGTGCTAGCATCTCTCTGTCTGCAGCAAGTCTATGTGTGCTAGCATTTCTCTGTCTGCAGCCAGTCTATGTGTGCTAGCATCTCTCTGTCTGCAGCAAATCTACGTGTACTACCATTTCTCTGTCTGCAGCAAGTCTACGTGTGCTAGCATTTCTCTGTCTGCAGCAAGTCTACGTGTGCTAGCATCTCTCTGTCTGCAGCAAGTCTATGTGTGCTAGCATTTCTCTGTCTGCAGCCAGTCTATGTGTGCTAGCATTTTTCTGTCTGCAGCCAGTCTATGTGTGCTAGCATCTCTCTGTCTGCAGCCAGTCTATGTGTGCTAGCATCTCTCTGTCTACAGCCAGTCTATGCTAGCATCTCTCTGTCTACAGCCAGTCTATGCTAGCATCTCTCTGTCTACAGCCAGTCTATGCTAGCATCTCTCTGTCTACAGCCAGTCTATGCTAGCATCTCTCTGTCTACAGCCAGTCTATGCTAGGATCTCTCTGTCTACAGCCAGTCTATGCTAGCATCTCTCTGTCTGAAGCCAGTCTATGTGTGCTAGCATCTTGTTATCTCAGCTAACAACTTCTAGAGAAATGAGTTTATTTTGAGTGCTGCAGTCTGTGGGTGATATTATTGTCTCATAGTGGGAATAAGCAGATCCTGGGAAAAGCTAGCGGATATAGAGAACCAAATGGGAGTCCTCATAGTGTGAGACCTAATAACTCCCTTTAGATAGAATGTAGAGGAAGCCAATAACATTTCACTGTTTAGCCAGCAAATTTACTGCTCACCATAAAGCATTGATGTTCCCAGTTCAATTAAACATTTAACATGTTCTTTGTTAGATGAATTAAATATAATGTGCTTACATCATGAATGATTTATGCATATGCACTGTGTATTGGGCTTTTAAGATTGTTTTGTCTCAATCAAACACAGTTGGAACACATGATCATGGTTTTACCAACATTCTGCTGTACTAAAACTTCTGCAACATTTATAACTAGTAGAATATGCACCTAAAACAATTTGTATCTTATTCTAGAGTGTGTCTGTAAATTCCACAGATTCTCGCTTCGTTAATTACTTTGTGAGTGAGCTGTTATGATTTCCCTCGACTACCTGCCTCCCATTCTAATGTGCACTTACAGTAGTGTGGGTACCAGTTTCGGCATTTTGATGTCAGTTCGCCGTAACTGTCAAGAATTTTACACAATGGGAGAAGATCTTACATCAAAAGGACATAATGACATACACGACATCGCGTGGGTAACAGTTTCGTCGAACATCTCATTCCAAAATCATGGGCATTAATATGGAGTTGGTCCCCCTTTGCTGAAATAACAGCCACCACTTTTCTGGGAAGTCTTTCCATTAGATGTTGGAACATTGCTGCTATAACAGTCTCCACTCTTCTGGGAAGGCTTTCCACTAGATGTTGGAACATTGCTGTTATATCAGTCTCCACTCTTCTGGGAAGGCTTTCCACTAGATGTTGGAACATTGCTGTTATATCAGTCTCCACTCTTCTGGGAAGGCTTTCCATTAGATGTTGGAACATTGCTGTTATATCAGTCTCCACTCTTCTGGGAAGGCTTTCCACTAGATGTTGGAACATTGCTGTTAAATCAGTCTCCACTCTTCTGGGAAGGCTTTCCATTAGATGTTGGAACATTGCTGCGGGGGCTTCCATACCGCCACAAGCATTAGTGAGGTCAGGCACTGGTGTTGGGCGATTAGGCCTGGCTCGCAGTTGTCTTTCATTCATCCCAAAGGTGTTCGACGGGGTTGAGGTCAGGGCTTTGTTTAGGCCAGTCAAGTTCTTCCACATCGATCTTGACAAACCAGGGTCATCCGGGTTTGGCCTGGAGTAGGCCGGCATTGTAAATAAGAATTTGTTCTTAACTAACTTGCATAGTTAAATAAAGGTTAAATTACATTTTTAAACATTTAAATTTAAAATGATTGTTAATGGCATTGTCATGTTGAAACAGGAAAGGACCTTCCCCAAACTGTGTTAAGCATTAAGATTTCCCTTCACTAGAACCAAGGGACCTAGCCCGAACCATGAAAAACTATTATCTCTCCTCCACCAAACTTCACAGTTGGCATTGAAGCAAGTAGCGTTCTCCTGGCAAACCAGATTTGTCCGTCGGACTGCCAGATGGTGAAGTGTGATTCATCACTCCAGAGAACGCC
>NW_024608263.1:0-47500 GCF_018296145.1 Oncorhynchus tshawytscha | reverse complement strand
GAGATGCTTAATGTGAGTCTGGAAGGAGAGTTTACAGTCTAACCAGACACCCAGGTATTTGTAGTTGTCCACGTATTCTAAGTCAGAGCCGTCCAGAGTAGTGATGCTGGACGGGCGAGCAGGTGCGGGCAGTGATCGATTGAATAGCATGCATTTAGTTTTACTTGCGTTTAAGTGCAGTTGGAGGCCATGGAAGGAGAGTTGTATGGCATTGAAGCTCGTCTGGAGGTTAGTTAACACAGTGTCCAAGGAGGGGCCAGAAGTATACAGAATGGTGACTGGAATATGTGGGCCTCTAATTAGTTCACAAACGTAATATATATTTTATGAGCTCAAATGAAATTTCTGGTTGGATCGTGTTCTATTGATGTGATGTTATTGTGTTTTTATTGAGCCTTGGAGGACAAATCATCTTCAACAAAAGTTTCACATTATAATGGTCACGTTGATGTCCTCCAATTCCAATGTTTTCTACTGAACAACACTGTGAATACTGCAGCCAAGATTACTAGTGTGGATATGCCATTGTAACCCATCGTTTGGAGGGTTGGGAAAGTGGAACATTGACTCTATGGAAAATTAAGAACAGACTAAGGCAGCATACAGGAGCTCATAAAATGTGACTTTTTTCTCGGGAAGCAACTAGCATCTCAATCACGTCACATAACAGACATGACAGGCATTACTAATTAATGATAATCACTTCTAATTTAAAAAATAATAATTCACCTTTATTTAACCAGGTAGGCTAGTTGAGAACAAGTTCTCATTTACAACTGCGACCTGGCGAAGATAAAGCATAGCAGTGTGAACAGACAACACAGAGTTACACATGGAGTAAACAATAAACAAGTCAATAACACAGTAGAAAAAAAAGAAAAAAAGAGTCTATATACATTGTGTGCAAAAGGCATGAGGAGGTAGGAGAATAATTACAATTTTGCAGATTAACACTGGAGTGATAACTGATCAGATGGTCATGTGCAGGTAGAGATACTGGTGTGCAAAAGAGCAGAAAAGTAAATAAATATAACAGTATGGGGATGAGGTAGGTAAATTGGGTGGGCTATTTACCGATAGACTGTGTACAGCTGCAGAGATCGGTTAGCTGCTCAGATAGCAGATGTTTGAAGTTGGTGAGGAGATAAAAGTCTCCAACTTCAGCGATTTTTGCAATTCGTTCCAGTCACAGGCAGCAGAGAACTGGAACGAAAGGCGGCCAAATGAGGTGTTGGCTTTAGGGATGATCAGTGAGATACACCTGCTGCAGCGCGTGCTACGGGTGGGTGTTGCCATCGTGACCAGTGAACTGAGATAAGGCGGAGCTTTACCTAGCATGGACTTGTAGATGACCTGGAGCCAGTGGGTCTGGCGACGAATATGTAGCGAGGGCCAGCCGACTAGAGCATACAGGTCGCTGTGGTGGGTGGTATAAGGTGCTTTAGTAACAAAACGGATGGCACTGTGATAAACTGCATCCAGTTTGCTGAGTAGAGTATTGGAAGCTATTTTGTAGATGACATCGCCGAAGTCGAGGATCGGTAGGATAGTCAGATTTACTAGGGTAAGTTAGGCGGCGTGAGTGAAGGAGGCTTTGTTGCGGAATAGAAAGCCGACTCTAGATTTGATTTTAGATTGGAGATGTTTGATATGAGTCTGGAAGGAGAGTTTACAGTCTAGCCAGACACCTAGGTACTTATAGATGTCCACATATTCTAGGTCGGAACCATCCAGGGTGGTGATGCTAGTTGGGCGTGCGGGTGCAGGCAGCGAACGGTTGAAAAGCATGCATTTGGTTTTACTAGCGTTTAAGAGCAGTTGGAGGCCACGGAAGGAGTGTTGTATGGCGTTGAAGCTCATTTGGAGGTTAGATAGCACAGTCTTACTATATTTATTGAAGAAATGTCTTCACTAGGTTTGATGTAATGAACAGACTAACTACCAGTAATTAACAACCAGTTTTCACAAATACTTTTTTTTTCCACATAAAACATTGGATGTTTTGGATTATAAGTGTACCTCAAGGAAAATGTTGTATAGTTCCTGTAGACGTGAGTCATCCAACTATACATTTCCTTGTAGTTTCATTTGAAGTCTACACATTCATTTACAATTGATAGAAATACTTCCAATGGTACATAATACAAGGTATTCATATATTTTGAATCATTTTTAAAGTGCTCATATTATTGATATCCCTTTAATAAGTTGTTTAAATTTCAATCAATTGTTCAATCACATTTTATTTGTCACAGGTTTATTATATTATATATTATAACGCTGTAGAATTAACCGGGAAATGATTGCTTACGAATCCTTCCCAACGATGGAGATTTCAAAAATAACAATAATATGAAAATAGTAAAACCAGGAATAAAATACACAAGAAGGGAGCTATATACAGGAGTACCAGTACCAGATCAATGTGGAGCTATATACAGGAAGAACCAGTACCAGATCAATGTGGAGCTATATACAGGAAGTACCAGATCAATATGGAGCTATATACAGGGAGTACCAGTACCAGATCAATGTGGAGCTATATACAGGGAGTACCAGATCAATGTGGAGCTACATACAGGAAGAACCAGTACCAGATCAATGTGGAGCGATATACAGGAAGTACCCGATCAATATGGAGCTATATACAGGGAGTACCAGTACCAGATCAATGTGGAGCTATATACAGGAAGAACCAGTACCAGATCAATGTGGAGGTATATACAGGAGTACCAGTACCAGATCAATGTGGAGCTATATACAGGATGTACCAGTACCAGATCAATGTGGAGGTATATACAGGGGAGTACCAGATCAATGTGGAGCTATATACAGGAGTACCAGTACCAGATCAATGTGGAGCTATAGTATACAGGATGTACCAGTACCAGATCAATGTGGAGCTATATACAGGGAGTACCAGATCAAAATGGAGCTACATACAGGAAGTACCAGCACCAGATCAATGCGGAGCTATATACAGGAAGAACCAGTACCAGATCAATGTCGGGCTATATACAGGAAGTACCAGTACCAGATCAATGCGGAGCTATATACAGGAAGTACCAGCACCAGATCAATGCAGAGCTATATACAGGAAGAACCAGTACCAGATCAATGTTGGGCTATATACAGGAAGAACCAGTACCAGATCAATGTGGAGCTATATACAGGACGTACCAGTACCAAATCAATGTGGAGCAATATACAGGAAGTACCAGTACCAGATCAATGTGGAACTACAGCATATACAGGAAGAACCAGTACCCATTGTAGCATATTACTAAGAATTTGAAAAATTCAGATAATTAGAATAGTTTACTAAGATGTGGGCTTATACTACTCTGGCTCCTTGCTGTCGTTTGAATCTATGTTAGTGACTCATCTTTGAGATTGCATTTTGTCTAGTTTTGAATAAACTTCATATGTGTCATTCTGATTGGACTGTAATTCTCAGAGACGGCTAAATCTTGCTTAATGAGACATTCTTAGCCAAGATTTATGAAAAGTAAATCTCACAAGTAGTATTGAAATTAGCATACATGAGGAGTAGGATTACAATGTCATATTTTTCCCTCATTTGCATCTACAATGTGGTTCCTACTTCGTATGAGTTGGGATTCTGTGATAGCCAGTATTGATGACTGGCAGTGATTGCTGTTTGTGTTTTTTCAATTTACCTGGAAATTTCTGGAAACATACAGTAAAAGAAACCCCGGACAAAAGACCTAGGCGAGGGGTCAAAGGTATGCATCATGAACACATATACCCACTCCAGGTAGGATATAACAATTGACCATCTCCCCACGGACAACGCTAACCTTAGTTTTCAACATTCTGTCGCCGGGCATTATTCAGATGCGATGTGCACTGCTCCAAAGCAATTTGTTCTCTGTCTTTTCTGATGTTGTAAAACACAGAGCAGTTAATATGCTCTAACCTTCCCCAGCCCTCCCTCCCACTTTCCCTCCCTTCCTCAATCCTACAGATTGAACAGCCCAGGCAGTCAGGGCAGTAGGTATTGTGATTCCCATAAAGAGGGTGTCATGATTGAAATTAATACAATATATCAAGCATTGCGAAGACTTCCATTACACCATGGCTGAAACAAGCCTCCCTCACTCCCACGAGTCGCTAATGTGATCCAACCCAACATGAATCCTGCCTTGAATATAATTTAGAGGAGTTTTTCGTTCCCTTACCGTTTGAGAATGCTCTCGGAGACAGTGCCAGGGTTCAGGGTTCAACTCTGAGGACATCTGAGAAAATGCATTACAGCTCCTCCCTACACCCACATGCTCCGAGGGAACCAACCATGCCAATCTGGGGTGTTATCTGGCTGTGGTGACCCAGGAGGGGTGAGGTGTGTGTGTGTGGGGTGGTTACGTGTATCTGTGGCTTCCCGCCTGCTGTGCTGGTGCATTCAGGGAGAGAGAGGCTCTGCATGCTTTGTCATGCTTGTCTGAAAAGACTCAGGTCCAGTGTTAGGGAGGATTCACCTGTTTCCTTAGTGTGGTAGGGATTACAAAGATCTCTCCTATTATCTCCTTGTTCGCCTTCTCAAACATGGAAATAGAAAATATCAAATAAGGCCGTATAACTGTACTATTCTACTCTGAGGACAACAAAGGTATTTTCCGTCTGAATGGGTAAGAGGATGATCACTAACTCCTTGTGATTGTTGCCTGAACTAATCCGTGTTTGTTCTGAATATGGCCTGATTATTGTTCCAACCCCTTTGTTAGTACTGTACAGTAAATACCTCATGGTGTGAAGTGGATCCATTACTTGAACTGGAAAGCATGATGTTATGGTTGTTTGATGGCAGACGGACACAAGACACATTTACCCATTCAATAAAACAAACTATACTGTCAACTGTCGTATGCTTACGAGGGCTATGTTTTTGTCTCTGTTTTCCACAGAGATCGACAAGGAGAGTTGTGGGGATCCTGGTACGCCACTCTATGGAATAAGGGAAGGGGACAGCTTCCTGAATGGGGGCATCCTGCGCTTCGGATGTCAGTTTGGGTTTGAACTCATCGGGAAAGGACCATATCTTGCCAGAACAACAACCAGTGGTCGGCCAACATCCCCATGTGCATCTGTGAGTATGAACATCTACATCACACCTATTGTCTGGGATTGTTTGTCTTATTTTTTTATCAAAATGTGTCTGAATCCCAAGTGGCACTACTTTTTACCAGAGCCCAATGGGCACTATACTAAACTGAACAAAAATACAAACGCAACATGCAACAAAAACAAAGATTTTACTGAGTTGCAGTTCATATTTGGGCTCCCGAGTGGCGCAGCGGTCTAAGGCGCAGCATCTCAGTGCTAGAGGCGTCACTACAGACACCCTGGTTCAAAGCAAGGCTGTATCACAACCGGCCGTGATTGGGAATCCCATAGGGCGGTTGTACAATTGGCCCAGCGGTGTCCGGGTTTGGCTGGTGTAGGCCCTCATTGTAAATAAGAATTTGTTCTTAACTGACTTGCCGATTTAAATAAAGATTTAAATAAAAATGTATATAAGGAAATCATTCAATTGAAATTATTTAATGAGGCCCTAATCTATGCATTTCACATGACTGGGAATACAGATATGCATCTGTTGTTCACAGATACCTTAAATAAAAAGGTAGGGGCGTGGATCAGAAAACTAGTCTGTATCTGGTGTGACCACCATTTGACTCATGCAGTGCAACACATCTCCTTTGCATAGAGTTGAATAGAACTGTTGATTGTGCCCTGTGGAATGTTGTCCCACTACTCTTCAATGGCTGTGTGATGTTGCTGTATATTGGCGGGAGTTGGAACACGCTGTCATACACGTCGATCCAGAGCATCCCAAATAATACGCAGGCCATGGAAGAGCTGGGACATTTACAGGAGTTGTGTACAGATACTTGCGACATGGGGCGGTGTATTATCATGCTCAAACATGAGGTGATGGCAGGTGGATGAATGGCACGACAATGTAACCATTTCTAAAAACATAATTCCACGTTGACATTATGAGCTATTGTGTGTAGATCAGTGACACAACAAATCAATCAATGTTCAATTCAGGCTGTAACGCAACACAATGTGAAGAAAGTGAAAGGGTGTGAATACATTCTGAAGGCACTGTATGTACACAACAAAATATACAGCATGATAATGAATTTGCTGTCAGATATGACGGTATTTACAAATATAAAGTGGGCAGTGTCTTGGTAGATGGTAGTGTATTGGTAGAGGATAGTGTCTTGGTAGATGGTAGTGTATTGGTAGAGGATAGTGTCTTGGTAGAGGATAGTGTCTTGGTAGAGGATAGTGTCTTGGTAGAGGATAGTGTCTTGGTAGAGGGTAGTGTCTTGGTAGAGGATAGTGTCTTGGTAGAGGATAGTGTCTTGTTAGATGGTAGTGTCTTGGTAGAGGTTAGTGTATTGGTAGAGGGTAGTGTCTTGTTAGATGGTAGTGTCTTGGTAGAGGATAGTGTCTTGGTAGAGGGTAGTGTCTTGGTAGAGGGTAGTGTCTTGTTAGATGGTAGTGTCTTGGTAGAGGTTAGTGTATTGGTAGAGGGTAGTGTCTTGGTAGAGGGTAGTGTCTTGGTAGAGGGTAGTGTCTTGGTAGAGGGTAGTGTCTTGGTAGAGGATAGTGTCTTGTTAGATGGTAGTGTCTTGGTAGAGGTTAGTGTATTGGTAGAGGGTATTGTCTTGGTAGATGGTAGTGTCTTGGTAGAGGGTAGTGTCTTGGTAGAGGGTAGTGTCTTGGTAGAGGATAGTGTCTTGGTAGAGGATAGTGTCTTGGTAGAGGATAGTGTCTTGGTAGAGGATAGTGTCTTGTTAGATGGTAGTGTCTTGGTAGAGGTTAGTGTCTTGGTAGACGGTAGTGTCTTGGTAGAGGTTAGTGTATTGGTAGATGGTAGTGTCTTGGTAGAGGTTAGTGTATTGGTAGAGGGTATTGTCTTGGTAGATGGTAGTGTCTTGGTAGAGGGTAGTGTCTTGGTAGAGGGTAGTGTCTTGGTAGAGGATAGTGTCTTGGTAGAGGATAGTGTCTTGGTAGAGGATAGTGTCTTGGTAGAGGATAGTGTCTTGTTAGATGGTAGTGTCTTGGTAGAGGTTAGTGTCTTGGTAGACGGTAGTGTCTTGGTAGAGGTTAGTGTATTGGTAGATGGTAGTGTCTTGGTAGAGGTTAGTGTATTGGTAGAGGGTATTGTCTTGGTAGATGGTAGTGTCTTGGTAGAGGGTAGTGTCTTGGTAGACGGTAGTGTCTTGGTAGAGGGTAGTGTCTTGGTAGAGGGTATGGTCTTGGTAGAGTTTAGTGTCTTGGTAGAGGGTAGTGTCTTGGTAGAGGATAGTGTCTTGGTAGAGGTTAGTGTCTTGGTAGAGGTTAGTGTCTTGGTAGAGGGTAGTGTCTTGTTAGAGGGTAGTGTCTTGGTATAGGTTAGTGTCTTGGTAGATGGTAGTGTCTTGGTAGAGGGTAGTGTCTTGGTAGAGGTTAGTGTCTTGGTAGAGGGTAGTGTCTTGGTAGAGGTTAGTGTCTTGGTAGAGGGTAGTGTCTTGGTAGAGGTTAGTGTCTTGGTAGACTGTAGTGTCTTGGTACAGCGTAGTGTCTTGTCTCAGCGTAGTGTCTTGTCTCCCATATCAATCTTCAGTCTTGTCAGTGTCTTATCACTGCATTTCTGTAATCAAAACCAGTGATACCAGATCCCTGTAGATTATGATGTTGATACCATATTAACAGATGTTTCATCAATTTCTGCTACATTCAGTTCCAGGCATTATGAAGTGCGTTTACGCCATCTTTTGTCTTTTTCCCCATCCCTCTCCTCTACAGTCCCATGCCTGTCCAACTTCACAGCGCCAATGGGTACAGTCCTATCACCCGACTACCCAGAAGGCTACAGCAACAACATGAACTGCGTGTGGCTGATCCTATCGGAACCCGGCAGCCGCATCCACCTGGCCTTCAACGACTTTGACCTGGAGGCGCCTTACGACTTCCTCACCGTGAAGGACGGCGAGCTGCTGGACGCCACCGTCCTGGGGCGCTTCTCGGGGACCGAGTCCCCACCCACCTAGACAGTAACACTAACATACTGAGGCTGGAGTTCCAGGCCGACCACTCCATGGCCGGACGAGGGTTCAACATCACCTACAGCAGTAGGTTTCACCTTGATGTTGCGTTCTGTGCTGTCCTTCGTTTGATTTGACCATCTTAGTTGATTAGGGCTCAGTTCAGTTGAACCCATGTTGTGCTATTTCCATGGTTACTCTGCCATAAACCAAGTGCAATTGAGTTTGGCCCTTGGTAATGTTAGCTGTGGACATTTCTTTCGTTTTATGGCACCTTGTGGTGACTTTACAGTAATGACTATAGTCCTTGTATATTTTGTCCTGATTGAATCCTTATGATATTTGTCCTACCCTGGCCTATCTCATATCTGTTTCAATTGTTTTTAGTTATCACGTAAGGGCTTAATCAATTTCCACCCAATCGACTTCGCCCTCACAGTCATGGTTATCCTTTTCAAAATGGCCTCATAACTGTTGCTTTCTGAAGGAGACGCAAAATGGCCTCATAACTGTTGCTTTCTGAAGGAGACGCAAAATGGCCTCATAACTGTTGCTTTCTGAAGGAGACGCAAAATGTCACACCAATCCATCACTTCTGTCAAAAGAATGTGGGGAAAAAGAGGCCATGAAATCTTTTGTGCAAATAAGGCCCACGTCATTAGGAACAATTGTAGGAGCTGGCCTTTCTGATTGACAACCAAACTCCATGTTATTTTAGTAAGGTACTGTCAGTGACATGATTGAGCAATGTTGCACTGATGTTATGTTCGACTGGGGGCTTTCTGTCTCAAGACATCCATCAGTCAGTCAGTCTGACTTGACCTGCGAGGCTATGGTAACAAGAGTTTAAGGCCAATTTACTTGGAAGACATCTTCCTGCAGGGATTAAATCCCCTCTACGCTTCATAAAGTTCTGAAAAATTTGCTTTGAGGTCACTAGCACTACAAGGGAAATAATAAACACCCTTTAGGGGAAAGTGGTTGTTTTCATGTCGTGAAGTGCCCTGGACTATCGTCTTGAGTCTCTTAATGCTTAACGCTAGAGCCCTTTCAACTTCCCCTTTGTTACGAGGTCTATGCTCAATCTATGCTGGTGTCACTAGAAGTGAAGTGTTGGTTTCTGTTTGTCTTTACAATCCTACTCTAGATTTGAGCAACCAACTCAGACCATAACTAGCCTCGCCCCAACCGCTCAGCCATCTCAAATGTAAAAATTAGGGATAGATTGTACCGAATAAACTCACTCCACAGCATGAAATGTCACCAATGACGCCATTTAATCAGATGATTTTCCGTGGCACAACTGGTTTGTAGGTGTTCAAGCTAGCAGTTACATGGGTGTACGATCAGAAGATCATTGGTTGGAGCCCAGTAAGGCGACAGGGACAGACAAGGAAGCAAATCAGTTAGCAGTACGGTTACATCTGGCAAAGCGAAATCAAAACATTTGTGTTTTCAGCGTTCGGCCACAACGAGTGTCCCGACCCGGGCATCCCGATAAATGCGAGACGCTTCGGGGACAACTTCCAGCTGGGTAGCTCCATCTCAGTGATCTGTGAGGACGGCTTCATCAAGACCCAGGGGTCCCAGACCATCACCTGTGAGCTGGACAACGGCAAGGTGATGTGGAGCGGACCCATCCCTAAATGTGAAGGTAATTATCCTGCTCTTCCTGGGGAGAGGAGAGACTGGGTGTGGTTGTGTTGGGTGTGTGTAGGTGTGTGCGTGTGTGAGTGCATGTTTGTGTGTACGTGTGTGTGTGCCTGAGTGTACATGTGCACGTCCGTACATGTATGTATTTTAGGGTAATTACTCTGTTCCTGACACAGACAAAAGTCTAAGTGAGTGTAAGCAGATTGGATACTAGAGGACACTCACCTGTGTGTTGTAGGATACTAGAGGACACTCACCTGTGTGTTGTAGGATACTAGAGGACACTCACCTGTGTGTTGGAGGATACTAGAGGACACTCACCTGTGTGTTGGAGGATACTAGAGGACACTCACCTGTGTGTTGTAGGATACTAGAGGACACTCATCTGTGTGTTGTAGGATACTAGAGGACACTCACCTGTGTGTTGGAGGATACTAGAGGACACTCACCTGTGTGTTGTAGGATACTAGAGGACACTCATCTGTGTGTTGTAGGATACTAGAGGACACTCACCTGTGTGTTGGAGGATACTAGAGGACACTCACCTGTGTGTTGTAGGATACTAGAGGACACTCACCTGTGTGTTGTAGGATACTAGAGGACACTCACCTGTGTGTTGTAGGATACTAGAGGACACTCACCTGTGTGTTGTAGGATACTAGAGGACACTCACCTGTGTGTTGTAGGATACTAGAGGACACTCACCTGTGTGTTGTAGGATACTAGATGACACTCACCTGTGTGTTGTAGGATACTAGAGGACACTCACCTGTGTGTTGTAGGATACTAGAGGACACTCACCTGTGTGTTGTAGGATACTAGAGGACACTCACCTGTGTGTTGTAGGATACTAGAGGATACTCACCTGTGTGTTGGAGGATACTAGAGGACACTCACCTGTGTGTTGTAGGATACTAGAGGACACTCACCTGTGTGTTGTAGGATACTAGAGGACACTCACCTGTGTGTTGTAGGATACTAGAGGACACTCACCTGTGTGTTGGAGGATACTAGAGGACACTCATCTGTGTGTTGTAGGATACTAGAGGACACTCATCTGTGTGTTGTAGGATACTAGAGGACACTCATCTGTGTGTTGTAGGATACTAGAGGACACTCACCTGTGTGTTGCAGGATACTAGAGGACACTCACCTGTGTGTTGTAGGATACTAGAGGACACTCATCTGTGTGTTGTAGGATACTAGAGGACACTCATCTGTGTGTTGTAGGATACTAGAGGACACTCACCTGTGTGTTGGAGGATACTAGAGGACACTCACCTGTGTGTTGTAGGATACTAGAGGACACTCATCTGTGTGTTGTAGGATACTAGAGGACACTCACCTGTGTGTTGTAGGATACTAGAGGACACTCACCTGTGTGTTGGAGGATACTAGAGGACACTCACCTGTGTGTTGGAGGATACTAGAGGACACTCACCTGTGTGTTGTAGGATACTAGAGGACACTCACCTGTGTGTTGGAGGATACTAGAGGACACTCATCTGTGTGTTGTAGGATACTAGAGGACACTCACCTGTGTGTTGGAGGATACTAGAGGACACTCATCTGTATGTTGTAGGATACTAGAGTACACTCACCTGTGTGTTGGAGGATACTAGAGGACACTCATCTGTGTGTTGTAGGATACTAGAGGACACTCATCTGTGTGTTGTAGGATACTAGAGGACACTCACCTGTGTGTTGTAGGATACTAGAGGACACTCACCTGTGTGTTGTAGGATACTAGAGGACACTCACCTGTGTGTTGTAGGATACTAGAGGACACTCACCTGTGTGTTGTAGGATACTAGAGGACACTCACCTGTGTGTTGTAGGATACTAGAGGACACTCACCTGTGTGTTGTAGGATACTAGAGGACACTCACCTGTGTGTTGTAGGATACTAGAGGACACTCACCTGTGTGTTGTAGGATACTAGAGGACACTCACCTGTGTGTTGTAGGATACTAGAGGACACTCACCTGTGTGTTGTAGGATACTAGAGGACACTCACCTGTGTGTTGTAGGATACTAGAGGACACTCACCTGTGTGTTGTAGGATACTAGAGGACACTCACCTGTGTGTTGTAGGATACTAGAGGATACTCATCTGTGTGTTGGAGGATACTAGAGGACACTCACCTGTGTGTTGTAGGATACTAGAGGACACTCACCTGTGTGTTGTAGGATACTAGAGGACACTCACCTGTGTGTTGTAGGATACTAGAGGACACTCACCTGTGTGTTGGAGGATACTAGAGGACACTCATCTGTGTGTTGTAGGATACTAGAGGACACTCATCTGTGTGTTGTAGGATACTAGAGGACACTCATCTGTGTGTTGTAGGATACTAGAGGACACTCACCTGTGTGTTGGAGGATACTAGAGGACACTCACCTGTGTGTTGGAGGATACTAGAGGACACTCACCTGTGTGTTGTAGGATACTAGAGGACACTCACCTGTGTGTTGGAGGATACTAGAGGACACTCATCTGTGTGTTGTAGGATACTAGAGGACACTCACCTGTGTGTTGGAGGATACTAGAGGACACTCATCTGTGTGTTGTAGGATACTAGAGTACACTCATCTGTGTGTTGTAGGATACTAGAGTACACTCATCTGTGTGTTGTAGGATACTAGAGGACACTCACCTGTGTGTTGTAGGATACTAGAGGACACTCACCTGTGTGTTGTAGGATACTAGAGGACACTCACCTGTGTGTTGTAGGATACTAGAGGACACTCACCTGTGTGTTGTAGGATACTAGAGGACACTCACCTGTGTGTTGTAGGATACTAGAGGACACTCACCTGTGTGTTGTAGGATACGAGAGGACACTCACCTGTGTGTTGTAGGATACGAGAGGACACTCACCTGTGTGTTGTAGGATACTAGAGGACACTCACCTGTGTGTTGTAGGATACTAGAGGACACTCACCTGTGTGTTGTAGGATACTAGAGGATACTCATCTGTGTGTTGGAGGATACTAGAGGACACTCACCTGTGTGTTGTAGGATACTAGAGGACACTCACCTGTATGTTGTAGGATACTAGAGGACACTCACCTGTGTGTTGTAGGATACTAGAGGACACTCACCTGTGTGTTGGAGGATACTAGAGGACACTCATCTGTGTGTTGTAGGATACTAGAGGACACTCATCTGTGTGTTGTAGGATACTAGAGGACACTCATCTGTGTGTTGGAGGATACTAGAGGACACTCACCTGTGTGTTGTAGGATACTAGAGGACACTCATCTGTGTGTTGTAGGATACTAGAGGACACTCACCTGTGTGTTGTAGGATACTAGAGGACACTCACCTGTGTGTTGGAGGATACTAGAGGACACTCACCTGTGTGTTGGAGGATACTAGAGGACACTCACCTGTGTGTTGGAGGATACTAGAGGACACTCACCTGTGTGTTGTAGGATACTAGAGGACACTCACCTGTGTGTTGGAGGATACTAGAGGACACTCACCTGTGTGTTGTAGGATACTAGAGGACACTCACCTGTGTGTTGGAGGATACTAGAGGACACTCATCTGTGTGTTGTAGGATACTAGAGGACACTCACCTGTGTGTTGGAGGATACTAGAGGACACTCATCTGTGTGTTGTAGGATACTAGAGGACACTCATCTGTGTGTTGTAGGATACTAGAGGACACTCATCTGTGTGTTGTAGGATACTAGAGGACACTCACCTGTGTGTTGGAGGATACTAGAGGACACTCACCTGTGTGTTGTAGGATACTAGAGGACACTCACCTGTGTGTTGGAGGATACTAGAGGACACTCATCTGTGTGTTGTAGGATACTAGAGGACACTCACATGTGTGTTGGAGGATACTAGAGGACACTCATCTGTGTGTTGTAGGATACTAGAGGACACTCATCTGTGTGTTGTAGGATACTAGAGGACACTCATCTGTGTGTTGTAGGATACTAGAGGACACTCACCTGTGTGTTGGAGGATACTAGAGGACACTCACCTGTGTGTTGTAGGATACTAGAGGACACTCACCTGTGTGTTGGAGGATACTAGAGGACACTCACCTGTGTGTTGTAGGATACTAGAGGACACTCATCTGTGTGTTGTAGGATACTAGAGGACACTCACCTGTGTGTTGTAGGATACTAGAGGACACTCACCTGTGTGTTGGAGGATACTAGAGGACACTCACCTGTGTGTTGGAGGATACTAGAGGACACTCACCTGTGTGTTGTAGGATACTAGAGGACACTCACCTGTGTGTTGTAGGATACTAGAGGACACTCACCTGTGTGTTGTAGGATACGAGAGGACACTCACCTGTGTGTTGTAGGATACTAGAGGACACTCACCTGTGTGTTGTAGGATACTAGAGGACACTCACTTGTGTGTTGGAGGATACTAGAGGACACTCACCTGTGTGTTGGATGATACTAGAGGACACTCACCTGTGTGTTGGATGATACTAGAGGACACTCACCTGTGTGTTGGATGATACTAGAGGACACTCACCTGTGTGTTGTAGGATACTAGAGGACACTCACCTGTGTGTTGTAGGATACTAGAGGACACTCACCTGTGTGTTGTAGGATACTAGAGGACACTCACCTGTGTGTTGTAGGATACTAGAGGACACTCACCTGTGTGTTGTAGGATACGAGAGGACACTCACCTGTGTGTTGTAGGATACTAGAGGACACTCACCTGTGTGTTGTAGGATACTAGAGGACACTCACCTGTGTGTTGTAGGATACTAGAGGACACTCACCTGTGTGTTGTAGGATACTAGAGGACACTCATCTGTGTGTTGGAGGATACTAGAGGACACTCACCTGTGTGTTGTAGGATACTAGAGGACACTCACCTGTATGTTGTAGGATACTAGAGGACACTCACCTGTGTGTTGTAGGATACTAGAGGACACTCACCTGTGTGTTGGAGGATACTAGTGGACACTCATCTGTGTGTTGTAGGATACTAGAGGACACTCATCTGTGTGTTGTAGGATACTAGAGGACACTCATCTGTGTGTTGTAGGATACTAGAGGACACTCACCTGTGTGTTGTAGGATACTAGAGGACACTCATCTGTGTGTTGTAGGATACTAGAGGACACTCATCTGTGTGTTGTAGGATACTAGAGGACACTCACCTGTGTGTTGGAGGATACTAGAGGACACTCACCTGTGTGTTGTAGGATACTAGAGGACACTCATCTGTGTGTTGTAGGATACTAGAGGACACTCACCTGTGTGTTGTAGGATACTAGAGGACACTCACCTGTGTGTTGGAGGATACTAGAGGACACTCACCTGTGTGTTGGAGGATACTAGAGGACACTCACCTGTGTGTTGGAGGATACTAGAGGACACTCACCTGTGTGTTGCAGGATACTAGAGGACACTCACCTGTGTGTTGCAGGATACTAGAGGACACTCATCTGTGTGTTGTAGGATACTAGAGGACACTCATCTGTGTGTTGTAGGATACTAGAGGACACTCACCTGTGTGTTGGAGGATACTAGAGGACACTCACCTGTGTGTTGTAGGATACTAGAGGACACTCACCTGTGTGTTGTAGGATACTAGAGGACACTCACCTGTGTGTTGTAGGATACTAGAGGACACTCACCTGTGTGTTGGAGGATACTAGAGGACACTCACCTGTGTGTTGGAGGATACTAGAGGACACTCACCTGTGTGTTGTAGGATACTAGAGGACACTCACCTGTGTGTTGGAGGATACTAGAGGACACTCATCTGTGTGTTGTAGGATACTAGATGACACTCACCTGTGTGTTGGAGGATACTAGAGGACACTCATCTGTGTGTTGTAGGATACTAGAGGACACTCACCTGTGTGTTGGAGGATACTAGAGGACACTCATCTGTGTGTTGTAGGATACTAGAGGACACTCATCTGTGTGTTGTAGGATACTAGAGGACACTCATCTGTGTGTTGTAGGATACTAGAGGACACTCACCTGTGTGTTGGAGGATACTAGAGGACACTCACCTGTGTGTTGTAGGATACTAGAGGACACTCACCTGTGTGTTGGAGGATACTAGAGGACACTCACCTGTGTGTTGGAGGATACTAGAGGACACTCATCTGTGTGTTGTAGGATACTAGAGGACACTCACCTGTGTGTTGTAGGATACTAGAGGACACTCACCTGTGTGTTGGAGGATACTAGAGGACACTCACCTGTGTGTTGTAGGATACTAGAGGACACTCACCTGTGTGTTGTAGGATACTAGAGGACACTCACCTGTGTGTTGTAGGATACGAGAGGACACTCACCTGTGTGTTGTAGGATACTAGAGGACACTCACCTGTGTGTTGTAGGATACTAGAGGACACTCACTTGTGTGTTGGAGGATACTAGAGGACACTCACCTGTGTGTTGGATGATACTAGAGGACACTCACCTGTGTGTTGTAGGATACTAGAGGACACTCACCTGTGTGTTGTAGGATACTAGAGGACACTCACCTGTGTGTTGTAGGATACTAGAGGACACTCACCTGTGTGTTGTAGGATACTAGAGGACACTCACCTGTGTGTTGTAGGATACTAGAGGACACTCACCTGTGTGTTGTAGGATACTAGAGGACACTCACCTGTGTGTTGTAGGATACTAGAGGACACTCACCTGTGTGTTGTAGGATACTAGAGGACACTCACCTGTGTGTTGTAGGATACTAGAGGACACTCACCTGTGTGTTGTAGGATACTAGAGGACACTCACCTGTGTGTTGTAGGATACTAGAGGACACTCACCTGTGTGTTGTAGGATACTAGAGGACACTCACCTGTGTGTTGTAGGATACTAGAGGACACTCACCTGTGTGTTGTAGGATACTAGAGGATACTCATCTGTGTGTTGGAGGATACTAGAGGACACTCACCTGTGTGTTGTAGGATACTAGAGGACACTCACCTGTGTGTTGTAGGATACTAGAGGACACTCACCTGTGTGTTGTAGGATACTAGAGGACACTCACCTGTGTGTTGGAGGATACTAGAGGACACTCATCTGTGTGTTGTAGGATACTAGAGGACACTCATCTGTGTGTTGTAGGATACTAGAGGACACTCATCTGTGTGTTGTAGGATACTAGAGGACACTCACCTGTGTGTTAAAGGATACTAGAGGACACTCACCTGTGTGTTGTAGGATACTAGAGGACACTCATCTGTGTGTTGTAGGATACTAGAGGACACTCATCTGTGTGTTGTAGGATACTAGAGGACACTCACCTGTGTGTTGGAGGATACTAGAGGACACTCACCTGTGTGTTGTAGGATACTAGAGGACACTCATCTGTGTGTTGTAGGATACTAGAGGACACTCACCTGTGTGTTGTAGGATACTAGAGGACACTCACCTGTGTGTTGGAGGATACTAGAGGACACTCACCTGTGTGTTGGAGGATACTAGAGTACACTCACCTGTGTGTTGTAGGATACTAGAGGACACTCACCTGTGTGTTGGAGGATACTAGAGGACACTCACCTGTGTGTTGTAGGATACTAGAGGACACTCACCTGTGTGTTGGAGGATACTAGAGGACACTCATCTGTGTGTTGTAGGATACTAGAGGACACTCACCTGTGTGTTGGAGGATACTAGAGGACACTCATCTGTGTGTTGTAGGATACTAGAGGACACTCATCTGTGTGTTGTAGGATACTAGAGGACACTCATCTGTGTGTTGTAGGATACTAGAGGACACTCACCTGTGTGTTGGAGGATACTAGAGGACACTCACCTGTGTGTTGTAGGATACTAGAGGACACTCACCTGTGTGTTGGAGGATACTAGAGGACACTCACCTGTGTGTTGTAGGATACTAGAGGACACTCATCTGTGTGTTGTAGGATACTAGAGGACACTCACCTGTGTGTTGTAGGATACTAGAGGACACTCACCTGTGTGTTGGAGGATACTAGAGGACACTCACCTGTGTGTTGGAGGATACTAGAGGACACTCACCTGTGTGTTGTAGGATACTAGAGGACACTCACCTGTGTGTTGTAGGATACTAGAGGACACTCACCTGTGTGTTGTAGGATACGAGAGGACACTCACCTGTGTGTTGTAGGATACTAGAGGACACTCACCTGTGTGTTGTAGGATACTAGAGGACACTCACTTGTGTGTTGGAGGATACTAGAGGACACTCACCTGTGTGTTGGATGATACTAGAGGACACTCACCTGTGTGTTGGATGATACTAGAGGACACTCACCTGTGTGTTGGATGATACTAGAGGACACTCACCTGTGTGTTGTAGGATACTAGAGGACACTCACCTGTGTGTTGTAGGATACTAGAGGACACTCACCTGTGTGTTGTAGGATACTAGAGGACACTCACCTGTGTGTTGTAGGATACTAGAGGACACTCACCTGTGTGTTGTAGGATACGAGAGGACACTCACCTGTGTGTTGTAGGATACTAGAGGACACTCACCTGTGTGTTGTAGGATACTAGAGGACACTCACCTGTGTGTTGTAGGATACTAGAGGACACTCACCTGTGTGTTGTAGGATACTAGAGGACACTCATCTGTGTGTTGGAGGATACTAGAGGACACTCACCTGTGTGTTGTAGGATACTAGAGGACACTCACCTGTATGTTGTAGGATACTAGAGGACACTCACCTGTGTGTTGTAGGATACTAGAGGACACTCACCTGTGTGTTGGAGGATACTAGAGGACACTCATCTGTGTGTTGTAGGATACTAGAGGACACTCACCTGTGTGTTGGAGGATACTAGAGGACACTCATCTGTGTGTTGTAGGATACTAGAGGACACTCACCTGTGTGTTGTAGGATACTAGAGGACACTCATCTGTGTGTTGTAGGATACTAGAGGACACTCATCTGTGTGTTGTAGGATACTAGAGGACACTCACCTGTGTGTTGGAGGATACTAGAGGACACTCACCTGTGTGTTGTAGGATACTAGAGGACACTCACCTGTGTGTTGTAGGATACTAGAGGACACTCACCTGTGTGTTGTAGGATACTAGAGGACACTCACCTGTGTGTTGGAGGATACTAGAGGACACTCACCTGTGTGTTGGAGGATACTAGAGGACACTCACCTGTGTGTTGGAGGATACTAGAGGACACTCACCTGTGTGTTGCAGGATACTAGAGGACACTCACCTGTGTGTTGCAGGATACTAGAGGACACTCATCTGTGTGTTGTAGGATACTAGAGGACACTCATCTGTGTGTTGTAGGATACTAGAGGACACTCACCTGTGTGTTGGAGGATACTAGAGGACACTCACCTGTGTGTTGTAGGATACTAGAGGACACTCACCTGTGTGTTGTAGGATACTAGAGGACACTCACCTGTGTGTTGTAGGATACTAGAGGACACTCACCTGTGTGTTGGAGGATACTAGAGGACACTCACCTGTGTGTTGGAGGATACTAGAGGACACTCACCTGTGTGTTGTAGGATACTAGAGGACACTCACCTGTGTGTTGGAGGATACTAGAGGACACTCATCTGTGTGTTGTAGGATACTAGATGACACTCACCTGTGTGTTGGAGGATACTAGAGGACACTCATCTGTGTGTTGTAGGATACTAGAGGACACTCACCTGTGTGTTGGAGGATACTAGAGGACACTCATCTGTGTGTTGTAGGATACTAGAGGACACTCATCTGTGTGTTGTAGGATACTAGAGGACACTCATCTGTGTGTTGTAGGATACTAGAGGACACTCACCTGTGTGTTGGAGGATACTAGAGGACACTCACCTGTGTGTTGTAGGATACTAGAGGACACTCACCTGTGTGTTGGAGGATACTAGAGGACACTCACCTGTGTGTTGGAGGATACTAGAGGACACTCATCTGTGTGTTGTAGGATACTAGAGGACACTCACCTGTGTGTTGTAGGATACTAGAGGACACTCACCTGTGTGTTGGAGGATACTAGAGGACACTCACCTGTGTGTTGTAGGATACTAGAGGACACTCACCTGTGTGTTGTAGGATACTAGAGGACACTCACCTGTGTGTTGTAGGATACGAGAGGACACTCACCTGTGTGTTGTAGGATACTAGAGGACACTCACCTGTGTGTTGTAGGATACTAGAGGACACTCACTTGTGTGTTGGAGGATACTAGAGGACACTCACCTGTGTGTTGGATGATACTAGAGGACACTCACCTGTGTGTTGGATGATACTAGAGGACACTCACCTGTGTGTTGGATGATACTAGAGGACACTCACCTGTGTGTTGGATGATACTAGAGGACACTCACCTGTGTGTTGTAGGATACTAGAGGACACTCACCTGTGTGTTGGAGGATACTAGAGGACACTCATCTGTGTGTTGTAGGATACTAGAGGACACTCACCTGTGTGTTGTAGGATACGAGAGGACACTCACCTGTGTGTTGTAGGATACGAGAGGACACTCACCTGTGTGTTGTAGGATACTAGAGGACACTCACCTGTGTGTTGTAGGATACTAGAGGACACTCACCTGTGTGTTGTAGGATACTAGAGGATACTCATCTGTGTGTTGGAGGATACTAGAGGACACTCACCTGTGTGTTGTAGGATACTAGAGGACACTCACCTGTATGTTGTAGGATACTAGAGGACACTCACCTGTGTGTTGTAGGATACTAGAGGACACTCACCTGTGTGTTGGAGGATACTAGAGGACACTCATCTGTGTGTTGTAGGATACTAGAGGACACTCATCTGTGTGTTGTAGGATACTAGAGGACACTCATCTGTGTGTTGTAGGATACTAGAGGACACTCACCTGTGTGTTGTAGGATACTAGAGGACACTCATCTGTGTGTTGTAGGATACTAGAGGACACTCACCTGTGTGTTGGAGGATACTAGAGGACACTCACCTGTGTGTTGTAGGATACTAGAGGACACTCATCTGTGTGTTGTAGGATACTAGAGGACACTCACCTGTGTGTTGTAGGATACTAGAGGACACTCACCTGTGTGTTGGAGGATACTAGAGGACACTCACCTGTGTGTTGGAGGATACTAGAGGACACTCACCTGTGTGTTGGAGGATACTAGAGGACACTCACCTGTGTGTTGTAGGATACTAGAGGACACTCACCTGTGTGTTGGAGGATACTAGAGGACACTCACCTGTGTGTTGTAGGATACTAGAGGACACTCACCTGTGTGTTGGAGGATACTAGAGGACACTCATCTGTGTGTTGTAGGATACTAGAGGACACTCACCTGTGTGTTGGAGGATACTAGAGGACACTCATCTGTGTGTTGTAGGATACTAGAGGACACTCATCTGTGTGTTGTAGGATACTAGAGGACACTCATCTGTGTGTTGTAGGATACTAGAGGACACTCACCTGTGTGTTGGAGGATACTAGAGGACACTCACCTGTGTGTTGTAGGATACTAGAGGACACTCACCTGTGTGTTGGAGGATACTAGAGGACACTCACCTGTGTGTTGGAGGATACTAGAGGACACTCACCTGTGTGTTGTAGGATACTAGAGGACACTCATCTGTGTGTTGTAGGATACTAGAGGACACTCACCTGTGTGTTGTAGGATACTAGAGGACACTCACCTGTATGTTGGAGGATACTAGAGGACACTCACCTGTGTGTTGGAGGATACTAGAGGACACTCACCTGTGTGTTGTAGGATACTAGAGGACACTCACCTGTGTGTTGTAGGATACTAGAGGACACTCACCTGTGTGTTGTAGGATACGAGAGGACACTCACCTGTGTGTTGTAGGATACTAGAGGACACTCACCTGTGTGTCTAGGATACTAGAGGACACTCACTTGTGTGTTGGAGGATACTAGAGGACACTCACCTGTGTGTTGGATGATACTAGAGGACACTCACCTGTGTGTTGGATGATACTAGAGGACACTCACCTGTGTGTTGTAGGATACTAGAGGACACTCACCTGTGTGTTGTAGGATACTAGAGGACACTCACCTGTGTGTTGTAGGATACTAGAGGACACTCACCTGTGTGTTGTAGGATACGAGAGGACACTCACCTGTGTGTTGTAGGATACTAGAGGACACTCACCTGTGTGTTGTAGGATACTAGAGGACACTCACTTGTGTGTTGGAGGATACTAGAGGACACTCACCTGTGTGTTGGATGATACTAGAGGACACTCACCTGTGTGTTGGATGATACTAGAGGACACTCACCTGTGTGTTGGATGATACTAGAGGACACTCACCTGTGTGTTGGATGATACTAGAGGACACTCACTTGTGTGTTGTAGGATACTAGAGGACACTCACCTGTGTGTTGTAGGATACTAGAGGACACTCACCTGTGTGTTGTAGGATACTAGAGGGCACTCACCTGTGTGTTGTAGGATACTAGAGGACACTCACCTGTATGTTGTAGGATACTAGAGGACACTCACCTGTGTTGGAGGATACTAGAGGACACTCACCTGTGTGTTGTAGGATACTAGAGGACACTCACCTGTGTGTTGGAGGATACTAGAGGACACTCACCTGTGTGTTGGAGGATACTAGAGGACACTCACCTGTGTGTTGTAGGATACTAGAGGACACTCACCTGTGTGTTGGAGGATACTAGAGGACACTCATCTGTGTGTTGTAGGATACTAGAGGACACTCACCTGTGTGTTGGAGGATACTAGAGGACACTCATCTGTGTGTTGTAGGATACTAGAGGACACTCACCTGTGTGTTGGGGGATACTAGAGGACACTCATCTGTGTGTTGTAGGATACTAGAGGACACTCATCTGTGTGTTGTAGGATACTAGAGGACACTCACCTGTGTGTTGTAGGATACTAGAGGACACTCACCTGTGTGTTGTAGGATACTAGAGGACACTCACCTGTGTGTTGTAGGATACTAGAGGACACTCACCTGTGTGTTGGAGGATACTAGAGGACACTCACCTGTGTGTTGTAGGATACTAGAGGACACTCACCTGTGTGTTGTAGGATACTAGAGGACACTCACCTGTGTGTTGTAGGATACTAGAGGACACTCACCTGTGTGTTGTAGGATACTAGAGGACACTCACCTGTGTGTTGGAGGATACTAGAGGACACTCACCTGTGTGTTGTAGGATACTAGAGGACACTCACCTGTGTGTTGTAGGATACTAGAGGACACTCACCTGTGTGTTGTAGGATACTAGAGGACACTCACCTGTGTGTTGTAGGATACGAGAGGACACTCACCTGTGTGTTGTAGGATACTAGAGGACACTCACCTGTGTGTTGTAGGATACTAGAGGACACTCACTTGTGTGTTGGAGGATACTAGAGGACACTCACCTGTGTGTTGGATGATACTAGAGGACACTCACCTGTGTGTTGGATGATACTAGAGGACACTCACTTGTGTGTTGTAGGATACTAGAGGACACTCACCTGTGTGTTGTAGGATACTAGAGGACACTCACCTGTGTGTTGTAGGATACTAGAGGGCACTCACCTGTGTGTTGTAGGATACTAGAGGACACTCACCTGTATGTTGTAGGATACTAGAGGACACTCACCTGTATGTTGTAGGATACTAGAGGACACTCACCTCTATGTTGTAGGATACTAGAGGGCACTCACCTTTGTGTTGTAGGATACTAGAGGACACTCACCTGTGTGTTGTAGGATACTAGAGGACACTCACCTGTGTGTTGTAGGATACTAGAGGACACTCACCTGTGTGTTGTAGGATACTAGAGGACACTCACCTGTGTGTTGGAGGATACTAGAGGACACTCACCTGTGTGTTGGATGATACTAGAGGACACTCACCTGTGTGTTGGAGGATACTAGAGGACACTCACCTGTGTGTTGGAGGATACTAGAGGATACTCACCTGTATGTTGTAGGATACTAGAGGACACTCACCTGTATGTTGTAGGATACTAGAGGGCACTCACCTGTGTGTTGTAGGATACTAGAGGACACTCACCTGTATGTTGTAGGATACTAGAGGACACTCACCTGTGTGTTGGAGGATACTAGGGAAGGCTTAGGGACACCTAGGGATTGGGGACAGAAAACAAGGGTACTGTAGGCCAAGCAGTCACCTTCAATCTGACTTCCTGTCAGTCATTCACCCTGCACCTTATGTCCCTGATGCTGTGGTGACATCACTCAGATGGAGAAGGAATAAAGAGCCTCATGTTAGCATGTACAGTACGCTGTATGATACTGTTTGCCAGATTAGATCATCAAGCAGGGCATTTTGAGTTATTTAAAACTCTCTCTCCCCCCTCCCCTCCGTAGCACCCTGCGGAGGCCACTTCTCCTCTCCCAGTGGGGTAATCCTGTCCCCAGGGTGGCCTGGATACTATAAAGGCTCCCTCAGCTGTGAGTGGGTCATCGAGACCGAGCCCGGACGCTCCATCAAGATCACCTTTGACAAGTACTTGTCCATTATATCATTAAAGTTGTTCAATGTATTCTATTTTATTCTATTAGCATTCCCAAACTGTTGAGTACGGAGAATGGATTTCTGCATCAATGAATACACCCATAATGGAATCTTATTGCTTATTTATTGTATATTTATAAAGTCTCCTTTGAAAGTGCTTTTTAGTGCAGTAGTAGACTTAATCGAAGTTTATGCAACTGTAGCACTGACTATGTATTATCACAAGTAAATAAAATGTGTATATTTCATAATTCCTCTTCTGTCATTGGTCCAGGTTTCAGACAGAGCTGGGCTATGACTTCCTGGAGATCCACGATGGGCCCAACCTGCTCTCTCCTCTGGTCGGCTCATTCAACGGTACCCAGGTGCCCCAGTTCCTGTTCAGCAGTACTAACCACCTGTACATGCTCTTCACCACCGACAACAGCCGCTCCAACAGTGGATTTAAGATCATCTATGAGAGTAAGTCTAGTGTAATGACCCAGGTGTTCCTGTTCAGATCATCTACCATAATACTAGTCTAGTGTAGTGACCCAGGTGTTCCTGTTCAGATCATCTACCATAATACTAGTCTAGTGTAGTGACCCAGGTGTTCCTGGTCAGATCATCTACCATAGTACTAGTCTAGTGTAGTGACCCAGGTGTTCCTGGTCAGATCATCTACCATAGTGCTAGTCTAGTGTAATGACCCAGGTGTTCCTGGTCAGATCATCTACCATAATACTAGTCTAGTGTAATGACCCAGGTGTTCCTGGTCAGATCATCTACCATAGTACTAGTCTAGTGTAATGACCCAGGTGTTCCTGGTCAGATCATCTACCATAGTACTAGTCTAGTGTAATGACCCAGGTGTTCCTGGTCAGATCATCTACCATAGTACTAGTCTAGTGTAGTGACCCAGGTGTTCCTGGTCAAATCATCTACCATAGTACTAGTCTAGTGTAGTGACCCAGGTGTTCCTGGTCAGATCATCTACCATAGTACTAGTCTAGTATAGTGACCCAGGAGTTCCTGGTCAGATCATGTGGTCAGAACAAACTCTACCCATACTTTTAGCTCTAACTCTGATTTCAAATTGTTAAAACCTCTTAAGGAGGCTGCGAATTTTCGCAGCTTTTTGTTAAAAATCGCGCAACATTTCAGCGCCTTGCTACTCATGTCAGGAATATAGTATATGCATATGATTAGTATGTGTGGATAGAAAACACTCAGACGTTTCTAAAACTGGTTAAATCACAGCTGTGACTATAACAGAACGTCTGTTTCATCGAAAAGCGCAGGAAAATCTGATCACTGAAAGTGGAAAAAAATATCCATGCGCCACTTACATGAATTGTTGAAGGTGAACCGTATTAAATGAGGCCGAGCTTGCAGTACCTACAGCTTCCACAGGATGTATAGAGTCTCCTCATTTGATTCGGATTTGATTCTTGGTCGAACCAACCCAAGGGAACCGATTCCCTCCGACCTGAAACAGGATGTTTTGGTCGAGGTTTTTCCGGTCATTTTTTCCAGACGATTGCCTATAGCATTTACATCGCCTCCTGATGAATTTTATCGCTTATTAACGTGTACTAATACCTAAAGTTGCATTACAAAAGTATTTCGAAGTGTTTTGTGAAAGTTTATCGTCGACTTTTTAACTTTTAAAAATGACGTTACGTTATGAAACGCTATTTTTTCCCGTTTATCACACAGTCTTCATAGATCGATATCTAGGCTATATATGGACCGATTTAATCGAAAAAAAGACCCAATATTGATTATGGGACATCAAGGAGTGCCAACAAAGAAGATGGTCAAAGGTAATGAATGTTTTATATTTTATTTATGCGTTTTGGGTAGCGCCGTCTACCGCAAAATCTGTCTGTTTAGGTGACGTTGCAGTATTTTGGGGGTACATGCTATCAGATAATAGCTTCTCATGCTTTCGCCGAAAAGCATTTTACAAATCTGACTTGGTGGCTAGATTCACAACGAGTGTAGCTTTAATTCACTACCTTGAATGTGTATTTTAATGAAAGTTTCATGAAATTATGAGTTTTATCAAAAACTATAGGTGGCGCTCTGAAATCCGCTGAGTGCTGTTCCTTCGTGGGAACAGTATTTTGCATAATCCTTAAGAAGTTTTAAAGCTTCCTATTCCCTGTATGAGACGTTTGATGTTGTTGACCCCATAATATTTTAATCTTCAGGCGTGACCGTGGACACCTACTCCTGCCAGGACCCGGGCTTCCCGGTCAACGGGTTGCGTTACGGTCAAGACTTCACCATCGGTTCGACTGTGTCGTTCGGCTGTGACCCTGGATACAGGCTAAGCCACGAGGAACCTCTGGTCTGTGAGAAAAACCACTGGTGGAGCCATCCTCTGCCCACCTGTGATGGTACGAACCAGTTCAAACCAGTTTAAATCATTTCCAAACCGAGTTTAGGTATGCACATCCAGTGACTTTCAGGTGCAGGGTACATTAGGCTAAGTCATGAACTGCGGAAGCATTCACAGTCTGCAGGTCTCTGTTTATTTTTCATGGTATGGACAGTAGCCATGGTGACCAAGGTTGTGGCAGAATCCTATTAGCCTGTTTACCAGATGTGTTTGTTCCTCACATGTCGTGGTCATTGTGGTGCTGAACACATAACAAGTGGGATCTAGTCTAGATCTGGGCTTTCCATAGTACATATCTGACCACCGGGTTAGTGATCTAGTCTAGATCAGGGCTTTCCATAGTACATATCTGACCACCAGGTTAGTGATCTAGTCTAGATCATTGCTCTCCATCATACATATCTGACCACCAGGTTAGTGATCTAGTCTAGATCATTGCTCTCCATCATACATATCTGACCACCAGGTTAGTGATCTAGTCTAGATCATTGCTCTCCATCATACATATCTGACCACCAGGTTAGTGATCTAGTCTAGATCTGGGCTTTCCATAGTACATATCTGACCACCAGGCTAGTGCTCTGTTCCTGGAAAACTACCATCCTGTAGGTTATCTAGCACACCTGATTCTAATAATTAGCTGGTTGATAAGCTGAATATGCTGAATCAGGTCAGTTACAGCTGGGGTTGGAGTGAAAACCTACAGGAGGATCACTCTCCAGGAACAGGGTTGGAGTGAAAACCTACAGGAGGGTGGTTCTCCAGGAACAGGGTTGGAGTGAAAACCTACAGGAGGATCGCTCTCCAGGAACAGGGTTGGAGTGAAAACCTACAGGAGGGTGGTTCTCCAGGAACAGGGTTGGAGTGAAAACCTACAGGAGGATCGCTCTCCAGGAACAGGGTTGGTGTGAAAACCTACAGGAGGGTAGCTCTCCAGGAACAGGGTTGGTGTGAAACCTACAGGAGGGTCGCTCTCCAGGAACAGGGTTGGAGTTAAAACCTACAGGAGGGTCGCTCTCCAGGAACAGGGTTGGAGTTAAAACCTACAGGAGGGTTGCTCTCCAGGAACAGGGTTGGAGTGAAAACCTACAGGAGGGTAGCTCTCCAGGAACATGGTTGGTTTAAACCTTACAGGAGGGTTTCTCTCCAGGGCATCTTGAGCTTTCAAATCTTGACCTATCAAATCTTGAGCTATCAAATCATGAGCTTTCAAATCTTATTAAATCTTGAGTTATCAAATCTTGAATAATCACTTTCAACAGGCCTCGATTAGTTTAAATATTCTCTCATATGATATGATGCCAAAGATAGCGCCAAACTGCCTATTGACAAAACCAATGAAGGATTGAATTGTGTTTTTGCGCTGAGAAATGTAGCCTACAAGAGTGGTTGTTCAATACCTGAGTCAATGACAGTTCATGTAAATGGGCTGCCTGGTGAAAGAGAATCAGCCCGGCGACTCTGGGACTGACAAAACCTTTTAGCTCGTTCGTCTCTCCGTGTTTAGATTTTCAGAGATCTATTTTCTTGTCCAGGGAGAAAGCTAAACTGAGACAATGCAATTCAATGCCAGGCCATTAGGCTGTATGTGCAGGTGAATCACAGAGGCAATTTGCTGTGATGGCTGCTTGGCCTGATAGGAACTGATCTCCTCACCAGATTAGGGATCCGGGAGCACCTTTTACCTGCGCTATAGCTTGTCATCTCACCTCACCTGCCTCCTGCTATGACTCTGAAGGCTTTTATGTATGTATTGGGGGTAAGAGGGGGGGGTGGAGGGTTGGGGAAGCTGACCTAAGTGGAATAGTGGGGAGAATGAGAACTCCATGCCAGGGCATGCAAATGAGGGTCCTGATGTGCTGATATTCTGGGTTCTTCGATATGGAAATTAAGGGCACAGCATGTCAAAATGAAACATCTTGTTCAGTTCTTTTCTTACTCAGAGAGTGAGAAATATAGAGAGTGAGTGAGAGATATATTGAGTGAGAGGGAAGGGGAAAGAGAGAGAGAGAGAGGGAAGGGGAAAGAGAGAGACAGAGAGAGAGACAGAGAGAGAGACAGAGAGAGAGACAGAGAGACAGAGAGACAGAGAGAGAGACAGAGAGACAGAGAGAGAGACAGAGAGACAGAGAGACAGAGAGAGAGACAGAGAGAGAGAGAGAAGAGAGAGAGAGAGAGAGAGAGAGAGAGACAGAGAGACAGAGAGACAAAGAGAGAGAGAGACAGAGAGACAGAGACAGAGAGACAGAGACAGATAGAGAGGAACAGAATAAGATCAATGTAGTTGTCCACATTTCCCTGTACGATAAGGCTTTGTATTAAGTGCTTAATACAAAGCCTATTAAGTTGCTCCATTCATTATTGATACAGAACTGCATCTGTCTGGGACAGATAAGTACTAGTGCATGCTGAGAAGGAAGAGAGGAGAGGTTGAGAGGAGGAAGAGAATAAGAGAGGTTTCACTTCCTCAATCTCCCTCAGAGTTACAGAACAACATCACATCAGATAAAACGTGCCAAACTGACTTCGCTTTACACTGAGAGTTACTGTTTGTCCATGATTTAACATGGCTGCCGTAGCTCCCTTAAGGAAGGCACTTAACCCCTCAATCTGCTCCAAGAGTTCCTGCATCGCTGACGCTGTGCTTCCGCCCGCTCGGGTTGTTTGTGTGACTCAGAGGGTTGAGTTAACCTTTTTACTGCAGTGGGCTAAATCAGGGTCACACAGAGTGTTTCTTGGTAGTCTTAAACAAACCTACTTTAAAACAGAGGTATACACGTCACACACGATTATGGGATTGAAAAAGAAGACACCTCTAACATGTCAGAAATAGAGTTGAAATATATTACACTTTCGTATACAGAAGACTGAAATATAACAAAACTGTTTGACATAGAAACACTGGCATATATCTGTTCTCTGCAAAAACATGAACAATAAAGTGTTTCACCCTCTTTGTTCCCCAGCGTTGTGTGGAGGGGACGTGCGAGGGCCCGGCGGCACCATCCTGTCTCCTGGATATCCTGAGATGTATCCCAGCTCACTCAACTGTACCTGGACTGTGGAGGTCAGCCATGGCAAAGGTAAGCCTTGGTTAGCTTAGCGTCCTCCCTGAGATCCTTTCTCTATTGGTCTAGATTGGCAAAGGTAAGCCTTGGTTAGCTTAGCTCCCTTCCTATTGGTCGAGAATGGCCCCCAAGCTGTCCAGTCAAGACAGAGTCATCCATGTCTGGAATTAGCCAACAACATAGGCGATGACATCTAAATCAAGGTTGAGAATATATATTGAATGTTCCTAGGTGGCTAACACTCCAATTATATTCTGCCTATAATCACACAATGTTGTTATGGTACTACAAACCTGAAGTGTTTTTATGGAATGTGATCCATCCAACTCTTGTTGACATAGACAGCTATTCCGTCTGCAGATATATAACATATACAAATGACTGACAAACAATACGTACAAATGTTGATACTGTAGAATTATATATGAATTAATAAACGGAAAAATCGACTCCTATTCACTTTATTAGCGGCTTGGTGAAAGGCATTGTGGGACATGAATACTGATTCACTATAGGTCCTTTTCCCAGCCCAGCCCATCTCTCTGAAATATCATTATAATACAAGGCTTTGGGTGGAGAATGAAAATTCTTTGGAATTTTAATTTCCCCATGTCTGCAAAGATATTCAATATGGACAACCATTATGTTTCTCTGAATAATCACTGCGGTTGAAATGCAGCCTCTCTATCATCCCCTCCTTCAAGAAAAGAAAACCCAGAGCCCTGTTTTTATATGAACTGACCTCAACTTTGAATGTAATGAGATTAAGTCCACTCTCTATCTCCACTTGGCTTTTCTCCTCTCAGATTAAGCCGCCGTTTCATTGAATTTGATAATTTAATCAGGGAGGCTGACAGGTAGCTTGAACCATAGTATTGGCTGTTCTCCTCTGGACTTGGCTTATTATTGGCTGTGCACCTCTAGACCTGGCTTATTATTGGCTGAACACCTTTGTGTTTGTCCCAATAGGAGTCAATTCACCTTCAACAACTTCCACCTGGAAGATCACCATGACTACCTGCTCATCACAGAGAATGGAAGCTTCATCCAGCCCCTGGCGCGCCTCACGGGTAATGAGCTGCCCTCCCACCAATGCAGGGCTCTACGGGAACTTCAAGGCCCAACTGCGATTTATATCTGACTTTTCTATATCCTACGAGGGATTCAATATTACCTTCTCTGGTGAGTAGGAGGAGTGTGTGTGTCGGTGTGTGTGTGTGTGTGTGTGTGTGTGTGTGTGTGTGTGTGTGTGTGTGTGTGTGTGAGAGTGTGCGTGCGCATGCACGTCCGTGTGTGTGTATGTGTGTTGCTGAATCTCCTCTGTACTTCAGTGTTGCTGGTCAATTCATGCACCTTGATGGTAAAGCGAGGTAGTTGATCCTCCAAGACCTTGGGTAAGAGACAGATGTGTTTTTGAGATAAAGGGAAAGAGAGAGAGAGAGGGAGAAAGAAAGAGAGACAGTGAGAGATAGAGATTGATGGGGCAGTTGCTTTGCTGTTTCTGCTTATTAAAGTCTCCTAGCGGACTGAGAGCTTCTTTCCGCCTAGCTTCACATGCCTCCAGTGCTCTGTCCAGCGTTCTGACATCCCCTAGAACTAGTCCTGCCTCACCCCAGAGACACACATCTTCAATACCTTTCAGTTAGTCATCCCTGAAGTGTTTTGGGGTCATATAGAAACATATTGTACCTTTATAAATCCTTAAGTGTCCTTCAGGATGTCACCCCTTCTGAGACATAAAAAAGATAGATGTTGACAGGGTTTGTTGACGGAATTTAACAGTGTGTTTGTGTGCGTGTGTGTGAGCCGTATTCTGTGTGCGTGTGCGTGTGTGCGTGTGTGCGTGTGTGTGTGTGTGTGTGTGTGTGTGTGTGTGTGTGTGTGTGTGTGTGTTTATATTCGTTGTGAGTGTGTTTATATTCATTGTGAGTATGTGTATATTCATTGTGTGTGTGTGTGTTGTGTGTGTGTATTCATTGTGTGTGTGTGCGTGCGTGCGTGCGTGTGTGCGTGTGTGTGTGTGTGTGTGTGTGCGTGTGTGTATTCATTGTGTGTGTGTTTGGTGGCATCATCACAGGAATGCTGACACATGTAAATCTAGACATGAGAGAGTGTTGATCCCGAAGCCATAGCGTTGATGAATAATGCATTGGCATTGCATACATTTAGAAGGCAGCTACAATCACTTTTACGCAGACTTCAAAAGCCGTAAAGTTACTAATCAATGAATAACAAACATCTATATTATTCCTCACTTTAGAATTGTATTATTTTGAGTATGCACTGCACTCAAACAAACTCCATCGATTTGAATGTGATTGACAGATGGCAGGTACACTACTTATCGAGAGTACCACTTGACATTATGTCATTACCTTCTTGACATGACTTGGAGTATACAGTGCAGTCAAACAATCCCGTGACCTGTGGATGTGGATCTACTTCACAGGTAGACTGGGTCCCAAATGGCAACCTATTCCCTTTATAGTGCACTACTTTTGACCAGAGCCCTATGAATACAACTTGGAGTATGGACTGCATTCAAACGAACCATCATTGAGTGTACAAAAAAAAGTTTGACTTGCCACAACTTCCTGCTTCTTCAGAGTACAACTTGGAGCCTTGTGAGGACCCGGGATGCCCCCAGTTCGGCCGGAGGAACGGCTACAGCTTCAGCATCGGGACACCCTGACGTTCTCTTGCAACATGGGCTACCGACTGGAGGGGGTGCCAGAGATCATCTGCCTTGGAGGGGGGGAGGCGCATGTGGAGCGCACCTCTGCCTAGGTGTGTGGGTATGTAGTCTCCTGCTTTAATTTCCTTACAACTATTGTTATAAAGCTTGTGGTTGTTGAGACATTACTGTAGAGCTGATTACAGTGATAGTCAGTGCTGGGCTGTGTCTGAAAAAATCTTACTGTTTCCTCAATTCCCTCTCTAAGAGTTGATCCAAGATCCCTTTGAGAGGAATTATTGAGTAAGCAAAGACCGAGGTGGCAAGGATTTGACAGCTAGCATCTTTTCCTGACATAGCCTTGCTTTTGCATCTTTAGTCTCAGCTTAGTGCCATCACACCTAATTCAAATAATCAACTGATCTTCAATCAACGGCTTGATAAGCTGAATCAGGTGTTGCACTGCTGAGGTGGGACAAAACCCTGCATTTCTGTGGCTCTTCAGGAGCAGGGTTGAGGAACAATGATATAGTGTGTACCATGAACGTCCCTGCTTGTTGAGTTCTGAGCACAGAGAAGGAGTAGGAAGGCACAACAAGAGGAGAGGGTACTCTGTTTAAGATATGCCACAGTAAACCCACAGGCACACACAGAAACAGACAGGCGGATGGATGGAGGGAGACACCAATCAACTCAAATCAAATTGTATTGGTCACATACACATGGTTAGCAGATGATAATGTGAGTGTAGCGAAATGCTTGTGCTTCTACCGTTCCGACTATGCAGTAAAATCTAACAAGTAATCTAACAAATTCACAACAACTACCTTATACACACAAATACACACAAATGTAAAGGGATGAATAGACATAGAAATATATGGATGAGCGATGGCATAGGCAGATGCAGTAGATGGTGTAGAATACAGTATATACATGAGATGAATCATGTAGGATATGTAAACGTTATTAAAAGTGGCATTATTTAAAGTGACTAGTGATACCTTTATGAAGTCCATTTATTGAAGCTGCCAGAGATTTGAGTCTGAATGTTGGCAGCAGCCTCTCTATGTTAGTGATGGCTGTTTAACAGTCTGATGGCCTCGAGATAGAAGCTGTTTTTCAGTCTCTCGGTCCCTGCTTTGATGCACCTGACCAGGCAGTGGCTCGGGTGGCTGTTGTCCTGATGATCTGTTTGGCTTTCCTGTGACATCGGGTGCTGTAGGTGTCCTGGAGGGCAAGTAGTTTGCCCTGGTGATGCGTTGTGCAGACCTCACTACCCTCTGGAGAACCTTGTGGTTGAGGGCGGAGCAGTTGCCGTACCAGGTGGTGATACATCCCGACAGGATGCTCTCGATTGTGCATCTGTAGAAGTTTGTGAGTGTTTTAGATGACAAGCCACATTTCTTCAGCCTCCTGAGGTTGGAGAGGCTCTGTTGCGCCTTCTTCACTACACTGTCTGTGTGGGTGGACCATTTCAGTTTGTCTGTGATGTTTACGCCGAGGAACTTAAAATGTTCCACCTTCTCCACTACTGTCCATTCGATGTGGATAGGGGGGTGCTCCCTCTGCTGTTTCCTGAAGTCCACGATCATCTCCTTTGTTTTGTTGATGTTGAGTGAGAGGTTATTTTTTCTGACACCACACTCCGAAGGCCCTCACCTCCTCCCTGTAGGCCGTCTCGTCGTTATTGGTAATCAAGCCTACCACCGTAGTGTCGTCTGCAAACTTGATGACAGCCAGGCAGGCAGACACAGCTAGACACATAGCCAGACAGACACAGAGATCATTCTCTATCCATCTACATCAAAGTCAATCTGCTCCCTGTCCTCTGTCCCTGTAGACGAGTGTCTTTGTGTATCACTAACCAGCTGGGAGAGGTCAAATGGATTGTCAACGAGGCGAATGCAAAGAGACTAGCATGGCTGTATTGTGCTTTGATAGAGATACTATGGCGTGAGCTATGAATCTCACTGTCTCAATGTAGCAAACAAACTCCAGTTTGATACATCACCTGTTTAGTGTGATTCCCAGACCCAGCTTCGTTGGTATTTCTTTTCTCTCTAGTAGGTCGGTTGCACCATGGAATCTTCCCAAAAGTCCATGTTCTGCACATCTGGCATTCCAGGCAGGCTCAATTCAAAACCCCAAATGATTTTGATAAAATACGTATAATACTATTTGAACCCAGGTCTAGGGGTTACACTGTTTCCTGCAGTTTCTTCTTCCTAAGACGAGGTTTCTACTGGTCTTGTTCCCCCATCAAACCTGTCTCTTCCTGTTTATTTACACTACTTAAACCAGCTGCTTCAGTAGAGTAGTGATTTACATTCTGTCACGTTGAGATGTTTCTGGATTGTACTGTATTTCTCTGTAAATTCTACCACGCGGCGCACAGTAAAAGGAATCTGTCTGAATAAAAGTGTCATGGAGTGTGTCCACACAGCCACGTCGGCCGGTCCCTACCTACCAGGCAGAAACAAATGAGTAATTATAATAATAGAGAACTTTTCTTCCAACAGAGCTGCACTTCCTTTTTCCTAAGGTCACCTGTCATTTTTCATATTCACTGAAAAAAAGACATGTTCATTTGTCGCCACTGTTTGTGTATGCTGTTAGTTTACTTGCCTTGACCCTGTCGTTCAATGGTGCATGGTATCCGTTGGTGCCAGATCTCCAATCTCGAGAGTGACTACAAAAACCATGGTATCCGTTGGTGCCAGATCTCAATCTCGAGAGTGACTACAAAAACCATGGTATCCGTTGGTGCCAGATCTCCAATCTCGAGTGACTACAAAAACCAGGGTATCCGTTGGTGCCAGATCTCCAATCTTGAGAGTGACTACAAAAACCAGGGTATCCGTTGGTGCCAGATCTCAATCTCGAGAGTGACTACAAAAACCATGGTATCCGTTGGTGCCAGATCTCCAATCTCGAGAGTGACTACAAAAACCAGGGTATCCGTTGGTGCCAGATCTCCAATCTTGAGAGTGACTACAAAAACCATGGTATCCGTTGGTGCCAGATCTCCAATCATGAGAGTGACTACAAAAACCAGGGTATCCGTTGGTGCCAGATCTCCAATCTTGAGAGTGACTACAAAAACCATGGTATCCGTTGGTGCCAGATCTCCAATCTTGAGAGTGACTACAAAAACCATGGTATCCGTTGGTGCCAGATCTCCAATCTTGAGAGTGACTACAAAAACCAGGGTCCAGATTCACAAAACCGTCTTAAGAAGACATTTCTTCTTAACTGCTATTTTTCTCTTAACTATCGACTTATGAAGAAAGTTAATTAAGCAAAGTTGCTATTCCTCAATAACGTTATTGAACATGTTCTTATGTTTTTTCCTATGTTTCTTCGCAGAGAAAAACATTAAGAAATGGGATTCTTGAAAATAATGTTATCGGGATTCTTCTCGGAAATGTACTTAACTTCAGGACAGCTAAACTCTTGTATTTTGATGAATGGATACTTTCGTAACCATGAATGTTTTCTTGTGCCACTGCCACAGACACAGTTGGCCACCGGACATTTAAATACAGCAAGAAAACTAATTACATGAGTAGTATCTAGCTAGCTAGTAATTAACAACATATTACTATATTCTAGAAGTGCTAAAGAGCTAGCTAGCTAGCTAGCTAGCTAGCTAGCTAACTCACCGGTCGTGCAGTCCCTCTACCATCGTCTCTCCTATCATGGACAACACTTTCTCCTCCAGCTGGTCCACGTGAATGGTCGATACCCAACTCCAGTCTTCTTCAACTCCTTGCTTCTCTCAGCTCCTGTAACGGCTGTCTTCCTCCGACGAGGAGGAGTAGTAAGGATCGGAGGACCAATGCGCAGCGTGGTACGTGTTCATGCTCTTTATTAAAGCAAGCGAACACTGAAACAAAACAATAAACGACACGTGAAATAACCAACCGAAACAGTTCCGTGTGGAACACACAGACACAGAAAATAAACACCCACGAAACACAAGTGGGAAAAGGCTACCTAAGTATGATTCTCAATCAGAGACAACTAACGACACCTGCCTCTGATTGAGAACCATACCAGGCCAAACGCAAAACACAACATAGAAAACGTAACATAGACAAACCCACCCAACTCACGCCCCGACCATACCAAAACAAAGACATAACAAAGGAACTAAGGTCAGAACGTGACAGATCCCATCTTCTTAACAGTCGACTTCATGTTGGAACATTTGTTTTACACCGTCACTGTCCCTTGTCCTGACAGCAGAGACAGACTTGTCTCACCCAGTGGTCTCTGCAGTGACCCCGCAGTTATCCAGTCTCCCCAACAGAAACCCTTTCCTGGCTGCTTTTTCCTCCACCTCCACTTCAAGCTCTTGTTTGCTGAAGTTTTATTGCGCTTTCCTGGGTTATCCATTTTGTTTTTGATATAGCCAGTCTGATGGCTACAATATTTGAAAAATAACATTTGTTTTTCTGTATATGTCACGTAGAGTAGGCCAGAAGGATAAACTGGAAAACCTAACCTCTGTCAAAATAAAAAGATGGTGGAGCCCCAAATGTTCTTCTGTGCTTCAGGGTGTTTATTTACAAAGTGATTCTGGAACAAAAACAACAGTACTGCCATCAAACGTATACCTTATTGGCCAGCTAAACACAATGCTGCCCCGTTCACAGCTCAATCCAAAATGGCCTCTTCCATGAACAGAAAGAGGCTCCTTTTTTAGGGCTAGCCCCTCCCCTCAGAACAATTAACACTAATTAATTAAGCAATTACTAATACAAACCTTCCATTTAACTAAACATACTAAAGTATATACATTGCAACACGTTTGTGAAACAGTATCACAACATATCATTTACAAATTTACATTACTACTGAGATGGTGTCTTTCAATATGCCCATTTACATTAATGAGCCATTTGGGACAGGCACTACAAAGTCAGCCCAATTCCCTCTGCTCGGGTCCTTACCCAGCATACCCGGAAGCTACAGAGATGGAGAGAGAGAGGAACAGAACAAACAAACAACACGCTCATCCACAACCTCGATAAGTATAATAAATATTGCTTATATTAAATATGAACACTGACATAAGTGTGAAATATATGTACGAAGACAGAACTTAACTTGTGTGTCGACCCACATTGTTAACTTATCTGATAACGGAGCAGGGAGGAGTGATGAATGACGGACTTCTGACGGACTTCACATTACCTTCCTCCTCTCCTGAAGCGACCAGGTTCAGGAGCCTTGATAGCTAGTCTGCCATGACGTTTTCTTTTCCTGCCTTGTAACGGACACAGAACCTAAAGGGCTGGAGCTCCAGATACCACCTGGTCACACGAGAATTCCGGTCCTTCATGGTCTGGATCCAGGTCAGTGCTCTGTGGACCGTGTGCAGGTCAAATTCCCTCCCAAGAAGGTAGTAACAGAGGCTATCTAGGGCCCACTTTATAGCCAGGCACTCCTTCTCGATTGTAGAATACCTGGTTTCCCTGGGCAACAGCTTCCGACTCAGGTACAGCACAGGAAGCTCTTCTGCTGGCTCCCCTTGGGCCAGTACAGCTCCAGTATCATGAATGCTTCCTCACACTTCTCAGTCCACTTCACAGGGTTGCTGGCCACCTTTGAAGTGAGGTTGGTCAGAGGACAGCGATGGTCGAAAACTGTGGAATGCATCTCCGGTACCACCCTGCCAGACCTAGGAAGGACTTCACCTGTGTCTTGGTTTTAGGTTGAGGGCTGTTCCTGATGGACTCCACTTTGTCCACCTGAGGCCGAACTTCACCCTTACCCAGCTAGTAACCCAGGTACTTTGTCTCCTGTTTCGTCCACTCACACTTCAGGAGGTTAACCGTGAGGCCTGCTTCATGGATCTTCCCAGGACTCTGCTAAGATGCTGTATGTGCTCCTCCCAGGAGTGGCTGTAGATCACCACGTCATCCAAGTAAGCGGCACAGTAATCGTCACAGTCCTGGAGGACCTTGTCCATCAGCCTCTGGAAAGTCGCAGGGGCCCCATGGAGGCCAAACGTCATGACCTTGAACTGGAACAGGCCCATCGGCATCCGGAACGCAGTGTAGGCCATGGATTTTTCATCCAGGGGCACCTGCCAGTACCCTTTGAAGAGATCCAATGTGGTGATGTAATGAGCTCTACCTATTCTCATAAGTGTGATATGTATGTACTAAGACAGAACATAACTTGTGTGTTGACCCACATTGTTACCTTATCTGATAATGGAGCAGGGAGGAGTGATGAATGTGTGTGTGCGTTAAAGTACCAAATGCTGTCCGCAGCCAGTGACGGACTTCTACGTCACAGTATATATATTTTTTCTTGAGACATAAAGCAGATAATTAAATATAATAAAATGGAAATATCATCACTTTATAAAAGTGGGAAAAATCCTATCATCCCTGTCACTTGTGCTTATTTATTGGTTTCAAGCACGTCACTAATGTCAATGCCACATAACAAGATATTTAAGTCCTTAGGAAAGATATTTACTACGTTCCTAAGAAAACTATGAATTCCTAAGAACATTTTGACAAATTTCACTTACAAACAAACTTATGAACTTCTTATTTTTCCCCTTAAGTTTTTTTCATTAGAAGTGTTTTGTGAATCTGGACTTTCAGACTTTTCAAAATGGCGTCAGGTATTCTGCTTCAGGGGTACAGTACACATTGGGCAGTGGAAAAAAATACAAAGTGGGCAATGTAAGTCTTTAAGGAAGGCTGAAGGGGTTTGTTTTTGGATGTGGATTTGTAAAAAACAGCTGCCTGCCACCAGACCTCCAGCAGCCTGTTAGTTGGTATAGTGTACAGTATGAATCATGTGTGGCAGACAGGCAGTTACACAAGCTTCAAGTTTCCATCCATCACAAACATTGATTTCTGTAACCTCCCAAAACAAACAACTTTCAAATGAGAATGAATGTGTTGTGCAAACCGTCAGCATCAACAACCAGTTAGATTTAAGGGTTTCTTCATAACCTAAAGGAGTTCTGATGCCCATTCAAACCCTGATCTATGCAGCATAATCATATGTGACACATACAGTATAAAGTGCCTTCAGAATGTATTCACACCCCTTAACATTATCCACATTTAGTTGTGTTACAAAGTGGGATTCAAAGTAATTTTTTGTCAACGATCTACACAAAATACTGTTTCATTTCAAATGTTCTAATTATTTAAAAAATGTGTAATGTATGAAACATAAAACACTAATACATATATATATTGATTAGATAAGTATTCAACCTCCTGTGTCCATAGTCTAGGTGATGTGGGTAAGGCAGAGTCAGGCGCAGGACACAGAGATGAGTAATAATCGTAACTTTACTCAATAAACAATCTTCCATCAAGGAGAACAAAATTCCAGAGCACATAAACGAGACATGTTGACAACAATAAACACGCACAAAACCATGATGGAACCAGAGGGTTAAATAGGGAATCAATTATAATGGAATGGAAACCAGGTGTGTACAATCAAGACCAAACAAAAGGAAAAAGAAATGTAGATCAGTGGAGACTAGAAAGCCGGTGACGTTGACCGCCGAACGCCGCCCGAACAACGAGAGGCACCAACTTCGGCGGAAGTCCTGACACCCTGAGTCAATACATGTTAGAATCACCTTTTGCAGCGATTCCAGTTGATTTGCTAAGAGCTTTGACCATGGGATTTTACAATATTTTCTCATTATTCTGTAAAAAAAATCTTAAATATCTGTCATGCCTTGCCATAGATTTTCAAGCTGATTTAAGTCAAAAGGGCGGCAGGGTAGCCTAGTGGTTAAGAGCATTGGACTAGTAACTGGAAGGTTGCAAGTTCACACCCCCGAGCTGACAAGGTACAAATCTGTCGTTCTGCCCTTGAACAGGCAGTTAACCCACTGTTCCTAGGCTGTCATTGAAAATAAGAATTTGTTTTGACTTGCCTAGTTAAATAAAGGTAAAAAAATTAAAAATAAAACAGTAACTAGGCCAGTCAGGAACATTCAATGTCATCTTAGTAAGCAACTTCAATGTATATTTGGCCTTGTGTTTGAGGTTGTCTTACTGAAAGGTAAATTTGACTCCCAGTGTCTGTTGGAAAGCATAAAGAAACCAAGTTTTCCTCAAAAATGTTGCCTGTGCTTAGCTCTATTCTGTTTATTTTTATCCAAAAACCTCCCTAGTCCTTGCTGATGTCAAGCATAGCAATAACATGATGCAGTCACCACCATGCTTAGAGACGTAAAGAGTGTGTAACGGCTGTCGTCGGAATGAGAAGTGCAGCGTGGAAAGTGTTCATGATTTAATGTAAAAAAAGACACTCAAACAAAATGACAAAAGGAGAAAGCGAAAGCGCACAGTTCTGTCAGGAAAAACACTAAACAGAAAACAAGATCCCACAAATACCAAAAGGAAAATGACAACTTATATGTGATCCCCAATCAGAGACAACAATAGACAGCTATCGATAGACAACCACACACGGCCAAACACAAAGAAATAGAAAACATAGACTTTCCCCACCCGAGTCACACCCTGACCTAACCAAGAGAATAAAAAGGATCTCTAAGATCAGGGCGTGAAAGAGTGGTACTCAGTAATGTGTTGTGTTGGATTTGCCCCAAACATAACGCTTGCTATTCAGGACATAAAGTTAATTTCTTTGCCACATTTTTCTACAGTATTACTTTAGTGCCTTATTGCAAACAGGATGCATGTTTTGTAATAATAAAAAAATCTGTACAGGCTTCCTTATTTTCACTCTGTCATTTAGGTTAGTATTGTAGAGTAACAACAATGTTGTTGATCCATCCTCAGTTTTCTCCTATCACAGCCATTAAACTGTAACTGTTTTAATGTCACCATTGGCCTCATGGTGAAATCCCTGAGTGGTTTCCTTCCTCTTTGGCAACGAAGTTAGGAAGGACACCTTTATCTTTGCAGTGTCTGGGTGTGTTGATACGCAATCCAGAGGGTAGTTAATAACTTCACCATGCTCAAAGGGATATTCAATCTCTGCTTTATTTTTACCATCTACCAATAGGTGCTCTTCTTTGGAACCACTGAAAACCTCCTGGTCTTTGTGGTTGAAACTGTGCTTGAAATTCACTGATCAACTGAGAACCTTACAGACACAAGCATTTGCTACACCGCATTAACATCTGCTAACCATGTGTATGTGACAAATAAAAATTGATTTGATTTGATTTTGATTTTGATTTGATAATTGTATGTGTGGTGTAAAGAGATGGGGTAGTCATTTTCAAATCATGTTAAACACTGTTATTGCACACAGAGGGAGTCAATGCAACTTATTATGTGACTTGTTACACATTTTTACTCCTGAAATTATTTAGGCTCGCCATAACAAAAGATGGAATACTTATTGACTCAATACATTTCAGCTTCACATTTTGTATTAATTTGTAAACATTTCTAAAAACATAATTGCACTTTGACATTATGGGGCATTGTGTAGATCATGTGGCACAGAATCTCAATTCTAATCCATTTTAAATTCAGGCTGTAAAACAATAAAATGTGGAACAAGTCAAAGGGTGTGAATGCTTTCCGAAGGCACTGTACTGTATAGACTACGCCTCCGCCCTCATAATCGTCCACTCCTCCTTTACTGCACTGTGTATACTGTACAACCTTCACATATACTGTATGTAAAAAAAAAGATCTGAATGTACAAATCAAAACCAACCCATAAGGCATGTAATCCAACTGGGATGTTATAAAACCAATGAACAGACAGCCGTACTTTCCATCTCTCGCCAGTTTAATGTTTCAAGATGAATTCTGCTGACTGTAAAGTGTGTTTCCACCTCCTATTGTCTCTCTTTTATTGGCCTATCTATCACAGCAGGTGCCATTTATGAGGACGCCATGCTCTTTCCACGGGGTGCGATAACAGTCACATGTGATTGTATACTACGCATATTTTTCAAATGGTGGAAACAAGACATTGTACATCACTGTTATAGCATAGCAGTTAAACATGTACTACATGTACAAAGGCCGGTGTTCGAGATCTGAGCCAACCATATTTTTGGGGGGGAATTTTTTATTTTTATGAATTGATGAAGCCCTCTCATGGACACGAGGGGAAGCATTAAGATATGACTTGCATCCTAAATAGTACCCTAGTCCCTATGGGCCCTAGTCAAAAGCAGTGTACTATATTGGGAATAGGGTGTCATTTGGGTTTGAGCAGTGGTGTAGTATTTAGGTAAAAATACTTTAAAGTACTACTTAAGTATTTTTTGGGGGTATCTGTACTTTACTATTCACATACTTTTACTTCACTACATTCCTAAAGAAAATCATGTACGTTTTACTCCTTTTTGCTGACACCAAAAAGTACTAGTTACATTTTGATTGCTTAGCAGGACAGGAAGATGGTCCACTGACACACTAAACAGAGAACATTCCTGTCATCAAGAGAACATTCCTGGTCATCCCTACTGCCTCTGATCTGACAGACTCACTAAACAGAGAACATTCCTGGTCATCCCTACTGCCTCTGATCTGACAGACTCACTAAACAGAGAACATTAATGGTCATCCCTACTGCCTCTGATCTGACAGACTCACTAAACAGAGAACATTCCTGGTCATCCCTACTGCCTCTGATCTGACAGACTCACTAAACAGAAAACATTCCTGGTCATCCCTCCTGCCTCTGATCTGACAGACTCACTAAACAGAGAACATTCCTGGTCATCCCTACTGCCTCTGATCTGACAGACTCACTAAACAGAGAACATTCCTGGTCATCCCTACTGCCTCTGATCTGACAGACTCACTAAACAGAGAACATTCCTGGTCATCCCTACTGCCTCTGATCTGGAGGACTCACTAAACAGAGAACATTCCTGGTCATCCCTACTGCCTCTGATCTGACAGACTCACTAAACAGAGAACATTCCTGGTCATCCCTACTGCCTCTGATCTGACAGACTCACTAAACAGAGAACATTCCTGGTCATCCTCCTGCCTCTGATCTGGCAGACTCACTAAACAGAGAACATTCCTGGTCATCCCTACTGCCTCTGATCTGACAGACTCACTAAACAGAGAACATTCCTGGTCATCCCTACTGCCTCTGGGATCTGACTGACTCACTAAACAGAGAACATTCCTGGTCATCCCTACTGCCTCTGATCTGACAGACTCACTAAACAGAGAACATTCCTGGTCATCCCTACTGCCTCTGATCTGACAGACTCACTAAACAGAGAACATTCCTGGTCATCCCTACTGCCTCTGATCTGACAGACTCACTAAACAAAAGTGCATCCTTTGTAAATGATGTGTGAATGTTGAAGTGTGTCACTGGCTATCCATAAATAGATAAAGAACAGGAAAATGGTGTCGTCTGGTTTGCTTAATATAAGGAATTTGAAATGATTTATACTTTTACTTTTGATACTTAAGTATATTTAAAACCAAATACTTTTAGACTTTTACTCAAGTAGTATTTTACTGGATGACTTTCACTTTGACTTGAGTCAGTTTCTATGAAGGTATCTTTACTTTTACTCAAGTATGACAACTGAGTACTTTTTCCACCACTGGGTTTGAGTGTGTTTCTTTGTACTCAGACAATAGTAGTCTGCGTCCTCCTTTCACCAGTAGTCTGCCACTCACCATTTTTATAAACACACCATTTTTATAAACATTGCTCTGAGGCAGATTGGTATGTCAGTATCTCAGTTCCAGTTCAATAAACACAGTTTATTATGATACACACACACACACACACACACAGCGTGTGCCGTCTTGTGATCCAACGACTATTACAATATTATCTATTATTAGTGTAAAGGCTCTCATTCTCTTCCTAAAGAAGTCAAAGACTTAATTGCTTAGTATAGAAGCAGGAGGAATATATGGGAGAGAACAGCAAAGCAGACTGATTTTAGTATGCCTAGCTCAATAGATGATACTCCATAAAATAATCCACACAGAGATTTAAAAGCATCATTAGCATAGATATTAAAACAATATTCTGACTGTGCATCGGTCTACATTTTTGTACGTTTCTGAGGTTATCTTTCAGCAGCAGCGGTTTCCCTCCCTGCAGTTTATTTTATGCCTGTGGTTGTGTTCCAAATGGCACCCTATTTTGACCCGAGCCCTATAAGCCCTGGTCAAACGTACTGCACTGTATAAGGAATAGGGTGCCATTTGTGATGCGGATCTATGCCTCACTGTTGTATAGATCGTTTGTGTTCCATCATCTGGTTAATATGTTTTAACACATCTCCAAGGGTACTGAATTAATTGTCCCTTCCATTAGATTAAGTCTAATGGTTCTTGGAATACAGCAAGACCAGTAATAGTAATATTTACTATGTTCCGACCAGCAACCATGCTAAGTATATGGAATGTACACAAGTTATTCCCTTACTTTGACCATATAATATCATTTGATTTAATTTAATTTATTAAATGTATTTGATAGGGACAATGCATATGAATCAAGCTGGAGCAGGTTGAGAGCTTCAAGTTCCTTGGCGTCCACATCAATAACAATAACAGCTGCTTCTCTCTGTTCATCATACGTGCATAGTCACTTTAACCATATCTACATGTACATACTACCTCGATCAGCCTGACTAACCGGTGTCTGTATGTAGCCTCTCTACTGTATATAGTCTCACTACTGTATATAGCCTCGCTACTGTATATAGCCTCTCTACTGTATATAGCCTCTCTACTGTATATAGCCTCACTACTGTATATAGCCTCACTACTGTATATAGCCTCTCTACTGTATATAGCCTCTCTACTGTATATAGCCTCACTACTGTGTATAGCCTCCCGCTACTGTATGTAGCCTCGCTGTGTATGTAGCCTCGCTACTGTATATAGCCTCTCTACTGTATGTGGCCTCGCTACTGTATGTAGCCTCGCTACTGTATATGGCCTCTCTCTACTGTATATAGCTCGCTACTGTATGTAGCCTCGCTACTGTATATAGCCTCTCTACTGTATATAAGCCTCGCTACTGTATGTAGCCTCGCTAATGTATATAGCCTCACTACTGTATATAGCCTCACTACTGTATATAGCCTGTCTTTTTACTGTTGTTTTATTTCTTTACTTACGTGTTGTTCACCTATTGCTTCTTTACTTTCCTAGCCAACGTGCTTCAACACCTGCATTGCTTGCTGTTTGGGGTTTTTAGGCTGGGTTTTCCTGTACAGCACTTTCAGATATCAGCTGATGTACGAAGGGCTATATAAATACATTTGATTTGATTTGATTCACCTAATAGCTTTTTTGCACTATTGGTTAAAGCCTGTAAGTAAGCATTTCACTGTAAGGTCCACACCTGTTGTATTTGGGGCGTATGACAAATAAACTTTGATTTGATTTGAAATGTTTTTAAAAGTGACAGATTTAGCCAGCTGGCTTGTTTTTAACTGTAGTCCCTGGGGAAGGTAGATAGATAACATTTTAAAAAAATCATCGTGAACATGAAATGTCACAAAGATGTTTGTTGAAAGCCATCAAATGTAATGAAATCTGAACGTTTTGGACACTTCTGTCTCAGTGGACACTTCTGTCTCAGTGGACACTTCTGTCTCAGTGGACACTTCTGTCTCAGTGGACACTTCTGTCTCAGTGAACACTTCTGTCTCAGTGGACACTTCTGTCTCAGTGGACACTTCTGTCTCAGTGGACACTTCTGTCTCGGCAGCGGGACACTTCTGTCTCGGCAGCGGACACTTCTGTCTCGGCAGCGGACACTTCTGTCTCGGCAGCGGACACTTCTGTCTCAACAGCGGACACTTCTTTCTTAAAAGCTGACACTTCTGTCTCAACAGCGGACACTTCTGTCTCAACAGCGGACACTTCTGTCTCAGAGCTCAATGAAGCGACAGGTGCTTGCTATCGAACTGCGGGAATAAGGGTCCAGAAAAGATAGTGTCTTGTTTCTCTGTCTAAAGCCAGAGAGCAGAGCAGAGAGACAGTAGCTTAACTGCTGAGTTGCCTGTAGTGTGGTGATGGTAATGGCTTATAGAGGATCCTCCACATTCCATCTCCTAATGGCATCGCTTTATCATCGTCTGTAGGCTCCAACGGAGTGCTTCCCTACCTCCTACCCTTTTTCATTCTGTCTCCCTCTCTCTTTCTCTCTCTAACTCTCTAACTCTCTGTCTGTGTCTCTCTCTAACTCTCTGTCTAACTCTCTCTCTAACTCTCTGTCTAACTCTCTCTCTAACTCTCTGTCTGTGTCTCTCTCTAACTCTCTGTCTGTGTCTCTCTCTAACTCTCTGTCTGTGTCTCTCTCTAACTCTCTGTCTGTGTCTCTCTCTAACTCCTTGTCTGTGTCTCTCTCTAACTCTCTCTCTAACTCTCTGTCTGTGTCTCTCTCTAACTCTGTCTGTGTCTCTCTAACTCTGTCTGTGTCTCTCTCTAACTCTCTGTCTGTGTCTCTCTCTAACTCTCTGTCTAACTCTCTCTCTAACTCTCTGTCTGTGTCTCTGTCTAACTCTCTCTCTAACTCTCTGTCTGTGTCTCTTTCTAACTCTCTCTCTAACTCTCTGTCTGTGTCTCTCTCTAACTCTCTCTCTAACTGTCTGTCTGTGTATCTCTCCAACTCTAACTCTGTCTCTCTCTCTCTCTCTAACTCTCTCTCTCACTCTCTCTCTAACTCTGTCTCTCTCTCTCTCTCTCTCTCTCTCTCTCTCTCTCTCTCTCTCTCCCTCTCTCTTTCTGTCCCATGGATCCCAGTGCCCAATTAATTACTGTTCCACCAAATGGCATCAGATTACTATATGCATTACAGACCTGTCGTGTCTTCGGCTATGCTGGATAAAGTGATATGCCATGCTATTCTATAAAATAATTTCTCCGTAATTAATATTACCTGATTGAAATAATCGTGTAAATGTAATTAACTAGAGTCGGGCACCACAAAATAATATTTATAGAGCTGTTATCTTCCGAATAAACTCTTAAAGACCTAGTAATATTTTATATCAATAGCAGTCAATATTAATTGTCATCTTAATTCAGTCTCATCTGAAAGTTGTAAATTCTTAGTTATCTGCACGAACCCTGGCTAACAAGTTGAATCAGCAATACAAAATTGGGTTTAATTATTTATTTACTAAATACCTAACTAATCACACAGAATTACACATACACATAATTAAATCATAACTTGATTACAAATTACGTCATAAAGGAAAC